>NC_081417.1:158525713-158663213 GCF_949786415.1 Peromyscus eremicus
GCCTCTGAGTGATTATTTGGAAGTGGCTGTGGGAAGGGGCAGGACAGAGAAAAGCTTTCGTTTACAATAACCTATAATGTATTTGTGTGCATATGTAACAGGAGTCAGTATATATAGTCTAAAATTTAAAAAGGAGATCGAGAGAATAATATTAGGTGATAAGGAAGGATGAAATATAGGACAAAGGACACATGAGTCATGAGCGAGAATCATTCTTTTTTTTTTTTAGTTTCAGCTCTGTCACAGTTGTTTTTCATGGTGGATATATAAATTCAATTGTGTTCTGAGAAGCATTTTGCATTCCAAAAGAATAAAAATTTTTACAAATTTATTTATGGCCAGGCAGTGGTGGTGCATGCCTTTAATTCCAGCACTCAGGAGGCAGAGGCAGGAGGATCTCTGAGTTCAAGGCCAGCCTGGTCTACAGAGTGAGTTCCAGGACAGCCAGGGCTACACAGAGAAATCCTCTCAGAAAAAAAAAATATGTATATGAGTGTGTGTATGTGTGTGCATTGTGTGTGTCTGTGTATGCATACATGCATGTGTGTTTGTGTGTGCATCTCTCTCTGTGTGTGGAGGTTCTCTAGGGAACCAAAAGAGTGTCTCTTTCTTCCCAGGTGACTCCAGCCTGTGTCAGGTTGACAAGCACTAACTCTGTTCCACATCCCCTCCTCTGTCACATTAGCCAGGCTCACAACTGCTGTGGGATGGTCTGTATGTCAAATATGTTGCTCTGATTGGTTAGTAAATAAAACACTGATTGGCCAGTAGCCAGGCAGGAGGAAGTATAGCGGCACAAGGAGGAGAAGAATTCTGGGAAGTGGAAGGCTGAGTCAGAGACACTGCCAGCCGCCTCCATGACAAACAGCATATGAAGATGCCGGTAAGCATGAGCCACGTCGCAAGGTATAGATTTTATAGAAAGGATTAATTTAAGATATAAGAACAGTTAGCAAGAAGCCTGGCACGGCCACCCAGTTTGTAAGAGATGTAAGTCTCTGTGTTTACTTGGTTGGGTCTGAGCGGCTGTGGGACTGGCAGATGAGAGAGATTTGTCCTGACTGTGGGCCAGGCAAGAAAACTCTAGCTACACAGAACCCACTTCACTCCATCCCCCAAAGCAAGAAACTTGGATTTTGGCAAATAAACAAGTTTATTGTTTAAAAAAAAAATCGATGTTACATTTGATATACAGAAAAACATAAAGAGTCTCAGAAAGTTTTAAAAGGCACTGATTCTGAATTTCTCTCATTCTCTGAGGCAGGTGCCAGTCTCCCTAAGATTGGGGGAGTTTCCCTCATGGGGGAATAAAACCCACATTCTTGCTCCTGGACATTCCCACCTATGCCACTGCCCACTGACATTCTGACCTGACAAAGGCCCAGACCCCCAGTTCCCTTCTATCCAGCAGAGAGTAAGGGCACAACCCGGGTCACAACACCACCCCCCCAGGCACTCAGCATGGTAGCGACCTTCTGGGAAACCTTGTGTGGAATCTGGCTGCAGACTCATGCATGGGGAGCCGGACTGCAGCTGGTGGTCTTGGAGAACTGTCCTGAAGACGCTGACGTCACGGATGCATTAATCCTCTGCTGACTTTATAATATGAGAGCATTCTCAGAGGTGACAGGAGGTCAGCCTTTGCTGGAGAAAGCAGGTCCCCGAGAGTGTGCTTGTGGAGGACATGCTTGTCTCTTGCCCCTTCCCGGCCTCTTCTATCCCACTTCTGGGTCACTATGCTCACACCATGACATTCTGCCTCAGTTCTGGCCCACAAACAACACAGTGAAGTGACCTTGGGCTAAAATGACCCATGAGTCAAAATAAATCCTTCCTCCTTCGGTGGTTTGTCAGGGTGACTCAGAAGTCCAACGGTCTCTGGGGACTCAGGCTCCTCACGCAGGCATGGGGTGGCAGGAGCGGCCCTGGTAACTGCTGGAGTCCACTCATCCGGCTCTCCCACGTGGATAGACACAGGAAGAGTCAACTGGACCAGACACCCCAGAGACACTGAGGGAAACAACTTGGGTGTTCTCACTCCCAGCTAACCTAGTCCTTACCTTTTTCATTCACAAGGCTTTTTTTGAAACAGGATCTCATCTGTCCCAGGCTAGTTCGACCTTGCTATGTAGCCAAGGATAGCCTTGAATTCCCGGTCCTCCTGCCTCCACCTCCTAGGATTACAGGTGTAGAGCATCATTCTCAGTTTATGTGGCACTGGAATGGAACCCAGGGCTTTTTGCATGTTAGGCAAGTGCTCTATCAGTTGAGCATAACGCATCATAACCAGCCCTCTGTGAGGCACAGCCAGAGACCGACCACACACACACACACACACACACACACACACACACACTCGGTGTACACCTGTACTCTCAATGCCAACTCCCAGCTGTTCATGAACTCAACAGTGCTTGGCAAATGCAGATTATTTGCCACTCAACAGAAAGGGACAGAAAGACACACGGACTTCTTGAAAACACCAGCCATTAAAGCAACACGGAGCTTTAACAAAGCTCACCCTTGGAGGTCAAAGAATGAACAGAGTGTCATTAATTTGAGGCCACTGTCCATGGTCACACACAGACATGGACATCCCCTTGGATGCAAATAAATATACTTCCAATGTGGGATGGCTGGAGGGACAATACATCCAAGCCATCTCCGTCCCCATGGCTTGCTAGATCACAGTGATGCATCCTCAGATCACTTGCCAGGATGTCTTGTGCTGGTGACAGCAGTGATGAATTGACACCTTCCTCAGCTAGAGGTGAAGGATTCTCAGGGGTTCCTCACACCCATCTCTAGGTGTGAGGAGCCTGCAGTAGGTGTGAAGAACCTGCAGAAGGCAGGATTTGGTGTTCCTGGAAGACATCTGCCCCTTGCATCTTCCAGGAACACATTCTGGTTTGAGCCCTGCTCCCCTTCCCAGAGGCCACACTCTTGCAAGGACTCCCTAGATACCTGGAGGGTCAGTTCTGCTGTGGAGCAGGAAGGGCTGGAGGCAGGGCAGCCTTGTGTCTAGAGCCCACGTGGGCTGCAGCATGAGGCAAGCAAAAGACATATGTGCAACCAACTGAACGACGGTGCAGCTAACGCCCGCCCTGATGGGCTCAAGGTAAGTGCAGGCAGGGCTGAGTCAGGAACGAATCTCATCTTCAATTGGGCATCCCCACCACTGCAGTTAAAATGGGCCCAGACAGAGCAGTGCAGACCCACCCCGACTGCTTGGTTTGGGTTGTGTTCTGACTAACTCCTGAGTGCAATCCTTTCTCCCATACATATGCTGCCAAACCAAGGCATGAGCATGTCTTCAAGGTCCCTGGGCCACACACAGCACAACCTTGGGGTGAGACACTGGGGTGCAGAACTGCCGCAGGAGAGCTGGGGGCTGGGGAGAGGAACGCAGGGAGCAGAAAGGCCTGCTTTCTCCAGTGTGGCCTGCAGAAAGCCTCATGAACTGTGCAGTCTGTGACATCTGGGGACAGCAGCCCGTTCAGACCCTTGGTTCATTTGGAGCGTCATTCCCGGGGCAGGCATGTGCTGACCACTTTGGCCAACCAATGTGACTTCCCCCCACCACCTGTGGCTCATTCCCAACTGGATGTTGCCAGGTGGTTTTTCTACCAGTAGACTGAGGGAGCCCAAGCTGTTTAAGATAAAAATACAGCTGGGGATCTGCCTCAGGCCTGCTCTGGGGATCTGCCTCAGGGCCACTCTGGGGATCTGCTGCAGGGCCGCTCTGGGGATCTGCCGCAGGGCCACTCTGTGGGGCTGTACACACTTTGCAGAAAAAAAAAAAGTTCCTGAAAATTAAATTCCAAGAATTTGTCCCATTTAGGCTTTCTGGAAGCTTCTTCATTCCCTTTTCCATCATGTGCCCCTGGCTCTCTGTCAGGATGGGGGAAGAAGGAAAGTGGGCAACAAGGAGAACTGGGGGATGAAGTCTGGTTTCGTTTCGGGAGAAAGGCCCTTGAGGGAACGGTCTAAGGTATCGGTGAAGTGGCAGGGAGCTCTGATTACACAGATAATTTGGGGACCAAAGTGAAAAGAGAGTATTTTTGTAGAGTAATAAGAAGCAGGGAATATGGGCTGGAGAGATGTCTCCGTGGTTAAGAGCACTATCAGCTCTTCCAGAGGACCCGGGTTCAATTCCCAACACCCACATGACAGCTCGCAACTGTCTGTAACTCCAGCTCTGGCGATCTGACTCCCTCACATAGACACATATGCAGGCAAAACACCAATGCACATAAAACTAAAAAAATTAATCATAAGAAAAAGAAGCAGAAATTAAGAAGTTGGGACCATTTAGCGCACAATTAATTAGCAAGAACACTTGCCCAGGACTGGAAATCAGATCTAGCTTGTGACATCCAGCTGCAATGTTTGTGCTGGAGATGTTAACTGGCATGTCACCCCAAGGGCTCCTTCTGCCATTCACATGCCTACGGAGGAATCATGGGCCCATTCAGGGAACCTGACTGCCACGTGAGGCCCTTGTGGGTACTGGGAACGGGCTCTAGAACCTAACAGAGTTTCTGGCTGCCACTGGACTCCAGTTTCAAATCATCAGTCACTGAGGTCCCACCGGCAGCAAACTGGCCTGTCAGCAGGACAAGGTGTGCTATTGTCAGCCCAGGACACACAAGAGCCACCTGAGCAAGGGGCAGGCCTCTGCTTCCACTGTTTCCTCCTCCCTCCCTCCCCCTCCCTAAGGGAGGGATGGGGATGCAGTCAGCAGCATCCACCAGGGCTCTGAGCCAGCACAGGGTGAATGTTTGCAAGGTCAGAGGTCCCCACAGCTGCGGGGACCTCACTTCACTGGGGAAGCATGCATGGAAGTGGACTTCAGGGAGGGAAGGCTGTGTCCCAGACACAAGTGACCATCCATCCCCCTCTCCCCAGGGACCTGGACACCCATCCACTCTTCCCAGCCTCAGATCCCCACTTCCTGACAGGCAGCAAGCTGACAAAGGCATGTTCTTCACACTGTTATCAACTCAGCATAAGTGATTTGCAAGCAACAATTTTTTTTAATGAAAAATAGAAAATTGAGGGTATCCCAGGTTCTAAGGCTGAGAACTCCTTCCTGAGACTCAAGACACAGATTATGTGACTGCTTGCTGTGGATGATGGTCCACAGGGTCTGAAGAGCAGCAGCCTCGGTGGTCCTGACTCTGAGCATCACTCCTTCCTAACTCTGGGGCAGAAGGGGAAAGGGCACGCACAGGTGCATGCCAAGAACTCTGACAATGTCTCCCGCCAACCTTTCCAATGAGGTTTTATTAGTGCTTGCTTCCGGAAAGGAAATCTTTGGTATTTCCCCACACTGGCCTCCCCTGTGCAACTCCCCACAGATAGAGGCGAGTCACTCTTCTGGGTAAGAACAGGACATCCTAAGCTCAGGCTGGGCAGTGACTCACTGTTATTCAGCATGGTGACACAAAGCCTGTTCACCCTCTCTCCCGGGGCATGCAAGGCCCCTTTCTCTCTGATTTTGAAACTTCAGAGGACTGAGTCCTTAAAGAACAGATGAGAACGCTAAGAAGCCAGAGAGGCAGAGCATAAAACAGAGATGACATTTGGCACTAAACTTGCCTCCTGAATGGAGTGTGAGTGGTGGCACGTGAGCTCCCCCACATGGCCAAAGGTGGAACCTCATTGCAACTACCTGTGAAGCCAGCCACAAAAGTGAGCACCAGCCAGCAAAGGGCCCCAGGGCATTATGCGTCCTTTCTGCCCAGGGTAGCTCTCTTGCAATAGAGGTGTTCTGTCAGTCTGGATCACTGGAGGCCAGAGTAAGCAGAATTTTAACAAGAGTGCCTTTCATACAGAGCCCCAGCTCAGGCTACACTGTGCACACATCTCTAGTGAAAGCAAGGGTACTTTGCATGCACTGCCTGGGAGAAAGTACAGTCAAAAGTAGAGAAACAGATTCCCTGACGCTCCTCACCAAATGAAAGCCCCTCTCTGGGAAAATTCCGAAAGACTGAGACTCTGTGTGACCGACAGAGCGTGACTGGGAGGCAGGGGCCATGGTAACCCTTCTATGCCCTGCCTTGTCCACGTGACTAAGCAGGAGGACAAAACAAAAGCTGAACGTGCCCTGAGTAGTTTGCTTTATGCTGTCGGCTTTCTTTTAAAAAATAAAAATGCAGAGGCCCTGGAGGAGGCTGCAGTTAGGAGCCGTCTGTCCTGGTCCCAGTGGTACCAGGTTAGTGGTGAAGAGAAGTGGAGACACCCCCAGAGTCAGCTGCCAGGCTTGGGGCCCCTAGAGAGGTAGTGTGATGAGGGCTAGCTGCAGCCTGCCCCCTAGTGCTGGGAATTGGCCACATACACTCCAGGAAGAGGCTGTGAGCTGCAGTCATCCCCCCAGGAGCAGACAGAGCACCCTATCTACTAGATCAGAGACACCTGTGGCCCCGTGAGGGCAGAACAGATCTCAGTGGGGAAAGGGGAGCCCAGGTCTTTAGATGGGGGGGGGGGGGGTGACATGGCAGTGTCTGTATCTGTCTCTCCTTTGTATATAGGGAGAGGCTGAGGGCAATGGGAATGCAGAGGACAGGGCTGTCAGGCACTGAGGAGGTAGAAGCTGCCTGAGGAAGGACCAGACGTCAGCTAGATGCACAGAGGGATGACGGGATTCCAGAGGAGGCAGGCTGCCCAGTGCAATCCCAGGACTGTGTCTACTCTTCCTGCCTGGCCCACTCACCAGGAGTCTGCATCCTTCTCTCCACCAACTCGGGCCCCTCTTCCTACAGAAACCGGTCCCAGGTCCACCGGCCAGTCTGCGCACACCACACTGCTTCTTCAACGTGCAGCCTCTCCCTGTCTTACTCTGCGTTGTAGACACTGACGAGTAACTGAGGGAGACCTCAGAGTTTCCCTCCTGTCTGGGTTTCGAGGCATCTCCAAAGCAGAGGGCCGAGTTCTGCCTTGTTTTTGTGTCCAGGCACCATAATTACACAGAGCCAGTGGGCCCAGGAAGCAGGGCAGAATTTCATCCTCCCTTCTCTGGGGCCTGACTCTGGTACCAGGCTCGGGACAGCTGGGGCACACTGAGCGGGTGACAGAAAGTTCGATAGAGACTGAGACCAGGGTGCGCCTGTCATCCCAGAAAGGCCTCGTAATCCATGTACCAAACCAGCTGTCCAGAAAGAGGCAGCACGCCGGAGATGGGCCACTTCTTGGGCTCATGGCCCACCCGGCTCACCAGCATGGTGATCTCACGCTTTGTCCTCCCCATGACCAGGACAGCTACCTTCTTGGCACGGTTGATGAGGGGCAGGCTGAGGCTCATGCGCTGGTATGGCCTGAAAGGGCTCTCCGTCAGCACCACCAGCTGATCTCCATCCAGGCCCGTGGGTGACTGTGGGAACAGGGAGGCTGTGTGCCCATCAGTGCCCATGCCCAGCAGCACCAGGTCAAAGCTGCTGTTGGCCACCAGGGCTGAGATGTCGCTGGCATAGGTCTGGGCCCCCTGGTCCTCTTCAGCACAAAGCCGCTGGTGCAGGTGCACCGGCATGGGGTGAATGTTGTAGTAGGGCACCCTAACGTGCTGCAGCAGGTGAGCCTGCAGGCTCTGGAAGTTGGACTCTGGATCTGAGAGAGGGACGCAGCGCTCATCAACCAGCCAAAGGTGTGTGTGGGCCCAGGGGAAGCTGTAATGCCCTGTGGCCAGCTGCTGGAAGAGGGCTATGGGGCTGGAACCCCCTGACAGTGCCAGGTGGAACTTGCCAAAGCGTCGTACGGACTGCACTGCGGTGGCTTCAATGTCACCGGCTAGCTTAGAGATCAGCTCCTCCGGCCAGGCAGTGATCAGTGGGCTCTCTCTGTACTGGGCCCTGAGGACCTGGAAGTCACTGGGCTTTGGGACTGACCCCAGCTCTGGCATCAACACCTCTAGCTGCTGCTGGGAGAAGGACAGCTGACCACCACTGAACTCAAAATCCAGCAGATGGCCATTCTCCGCTCCCCCGGGGTAAAGGCGTGGAACTTCGAGGGCCAGACTGTCCAGTAAGGGGGTCCAGAAGACCCAGGAGGCCAACAGATTCTCTGTGGTGATGAAGGACTCCTTTTGGCAGTGGAAGATGTGAGACAAGAGGGTGGAGTAGGCATCTTGCTCCCGCACAGGTTTATAGGCATAGTAATCAGACAGAGGACGACCAAAAAGGCGGAGCCCAGGCTGGCCCTGCACCTTCGTCCAGCTCTGAGTGGGGACGTAGGGCTTGAACAGGTTCTGGCTGACCAGGATGGTGGGGTGGCCCAGCTCGCCATGTCCAATGTAGAAGATAATCTGCTGGGGCAGGCACCGGCTCTGCGCGGACGCCCAGTGTCTCTCGCTCTGGGTGCAGTACGCCCGGTTCTTAAACAAGATCCGAACGTAGCCCACTCTTTCGTCCAAGGCCTTGCCAGACATCAAGAGGAAAGGGACGCCCTCCCAGCGCAGGTTGTCGATGTGGACAAGGACACCTAAGGTGGAGAAAGAACAGACAGCGACACCGCAGCTTGCCAGCTGGCTCTGCAGCCACCCTGCGACCCGGGCCCCGCTCAGCCCATCCCGCTGTGCCTTCTGCTGTTTCTTCTTCCCAGGCAGGGATGGAAACAGCGAGCAAGGTGAACTCTATGGCCATAACAGCAGCACTCTGAGGTCCCTCTGAGAGACCTGGTCTAACTGGGTTTGGAGTCTGCCATGGAAGGATCTCGTGGGGCAAAAGGGGTAGGAGGCATGTTGGATCCTGATGGATAAGGGCAGTGTCCCGAGGCAGCGTCTCTTTGTGTGAAGACCCCAGAATGCCAAAACAAAGCCAAGCATGAGTGGAAGCCAGGTGGGTGGGGGTAGGAGTCTATGGAGTAGGAGGAATGTGTGCATGTGTGTGCGAGCCACAGTCACAGACGCCAGGCGCTGACATACTACACACCAGTTCAAGCCTAGCTGAGATGCTGCCTTTTCACCCTGTATCCTCACCAACGAGGACAAGAACTGCACCTGCCTGTGGTGTGTGAGGACGGACTGAGAGGAGGTACACACGCTGCCCAGCACATCAAATGGCCTTTATATGCAGGGCTGTTCACAGTCATGGTCTCTACCTGCTAGGATCCAGCTGCTCTCCCCAAAGGCTTCTGGAACTTTTCAGGTGGATCTAGCAACTATCTGCTGGCCAATGTGGTGTCTGTCCACAGGGACATTCCTTGGCTGTGGCTGGACTGAGGTTTGCCATATTATGGAAGACATATACACAGCCCACGAAGGTGGCACCTATCTCAATCCCACAGGCATGCCCTCAGGAGACCTTTCTGGAACTGAATGGAGGCTGCTGTAGGTGACCTGCAGCTTTAAAATGGCAGAAGGCCTAGGGGGTGGTGATCACAATGTACTGAGCCCTCTTGTAAAGATTCTTCGGAGTCCAAGCTACCACGCTCCATAGGGCACTGGCTGGAACAGCTGCTTCCAGCTGCCGGAGGCCCCACAGCTGCCGGCTCTGGTGCCTACCTGCAAAGGTTGGTGTCAGGCTCTGGAAACCGTCTGGCTTCTGCAGCTCTTGACGCACCTGCCCACTATAGGCCTGGTACTGGCCCAGGATGGCACTGGTCTTCTGCAGCCCCCGCAGGGCCTGGAAGGTCTGGAGCTTATGCTGCAGCACGGCGGCCGAGCTGCTGATGTTCTGGGGCAGCTCCATGGCCACCAGCGTGAGGATCTCCGTCAGGTGGTTCTGCAGTGTGTCACGGATGACGCCGTACTCCTCATAGAAACTGGCTCGGCCTGAGCGACAGGGGGGCTGTCAGAAGGGTCCCCGAGGCGGTAAGACACTACCCATCACTTGTCCCGGCATCCTTATCCTTCATCCAGAGAACCCATGACAAGGAGGGTCACTGCAGACCTCGACATGAGACAGGAAAGGGGACGTTGGGGCAGCCTCCCTCCATCAACATCTAGAGAAGGGATCATCCCACTGGGCCTGTTCAGGAGTTGTCTTGGGAAGGTTCTGGTATCAGGGCTAGGCAGAAACATCTGCGGAGCTTGGCTGGCCTCCTTGCCTGCCCTCCTTCCCTGGGCACTGGCCGGGCGGGGGTGGGAGGAGAGGGAGGGGGTAACCTAGCCAGGGCGAGAGGAGGGAGGATGGCTGAGAAAGGACTAGGTGTTGATGCTGACAGCCTCCTCCTACTGTGAGCTGCTTAGATGTGTATCCAACCACTGGACAGAACCACACACACACACACACACGCACGCATGCACGCACGCACGCACGCACGCACGCACGCGGACACACACACACACACACATGCATGCACACACACATGCACACACACGCGCACACACACACACACACATGCACGCACACACATGCACGCGCACACACACACACACACACACACACACACACGCATGCATGCACGCACGCACGCCCCACTACAAGAGCACACTTAGCCAGGGTACACGGAAATGGGAAGGAGAGAAAGGGGGAAGGAGAGAAAGGAAATAAAACTGTGAGCTGTGACAGAGGGTCATGGGAGGCTCCTCTGAGAAGAGAGCATTTCAGGTACAGGAACCCTGATGTGCACAGCCCTGGGGCAGGAGAGATGGGGTCTGCTGGGGCTGGACAGAGAAGTAGCAAGGAGACAGTGGAGACGAGGCTGGAGGGGAGTTGAGGTCCTGTGGGATGAGGTAATGAATGGTACAGTGCTCTGGACTCCAAGGGAAGCCCCTGGATGGCTCCATTGGAGCAGCCCTGAGGTACACCGAGAGCAGGGCCCTGGCCTGCTGTGTGGCGAGGCTGTGGAGGCCGGAAGAGATGGAAGGGGTGGCCAGGGTCCCGCTAGAGCAGTGGCCGAGGAGCCAGAGTCATTTCTGCCTGGAATTGACTGGATTTACCACAGAAGAGGACAGTGTGAGTGAAGGGAGAGGGGAGGAGGCAAAGCAGATCCTCAACCTGGGCCTGAGCAACAGGGTGGCCGGTGGTAACACAGAGTGGGAGGGCAGGACAGGGACAAGGGGAAGGAAACCATGCACGTGTCTCATGTGTCGGCATCCAGGTGGAGACAGACGGCTGGCTGACAGGTGGGAAGGGCCACAGTGAAGGTCAGGGGTCGTGCCTAGAACACGGAGCCCAAAGCTTGCCACCTGTGACCTGGTACAGCACCGAACACCTGACATATGTCACTCTTGTACCACAAAGTCCCCACGAGGCAAGTACATACTTACCCCTGCTCTACATGGGAAGAGATCATGTGACCGGGGCTAGGGGAGCCCTCCTTCCTAGACTAAGGTATGTGAGTTCTGATTACCCCTGACTTCAACACAGACACAAGCATCGAAGCACAGGGTTCAGATCTACCGCTACCCCCATCACAGCCTTGGGTGTCCCAGCTTGCCAACACCCAGTCCATCACCACCTCACTCACAGAGCAAACCTGAAAGCCTGGCACAGAGCGCAACCGCTTACCAAATGCTTTGCTGCACACACTGCTGTGCAGCTAACTGATTCCTATGTATTCTGAGCACCGAGGGGCGTGGGCCTCCAATACTGCAGGCCTGCCTTCTCCAGCCCACTCGATGCTGGCCATTCACGTCTGCACATGAGGCCCACGGTGCGGGCTTGCTGCTTAAGGTACTGCCACTTTCACACAGTAGGCAGCAGAAGGAACGAATGCCCACACATCCTGGCACACACGTCCTGGCACACACGTCCTGGCACAGGACATCACAAGGAGACAGAACTTTTTGGATCAAGTAGGAACTTATTTGAGGAGGGTACAGGGGCTGAAAAGATGGGTCAGTAGTTAAGACTACCTCCAGCTCTTACAGAGGACCAGAGTTCAGTTCCTGAAGTCTACATCGGTCAGCTCACAACTGCCTGTGACTCCAGCTCCAGGGGATCTGACACCCTCTTCTGGCCTCTGAGGGTACCAGCACACACATGTGCTAACAAAGATGTGAGTGCAAACACATGCACACACACAAAGAAAAGCAAAGTCATAATAAATAAACAAATAGGCCAGAAACTGGCCCGCATGAACAGGATTTCAGTTAGTAACCATCATTGAAGTTGGCCATTCAGTAGGGGTGGTTACAGATCAGAAGGCGCCGGGGGAGTCGGAGTAGAAAAGAGCCCTGAGCGCGCAGAGGGAGGCAGGCTGACGAGGTGAAAGGACGGCTGGGGGAGCTTGGCAGCAGAGCCTCACCTAGCCCACATGTGGCCCTGGGCTCCAACCGCAGCACCACAAAAAAAGAAACAGGCAAACCAAAAGCTGCTGTACAGTGTGTGGCTCCTCACTGAAGTTTAACAAGCATTCTTTAAGGACACAGACACACATGACAGGAGTAAAGAGAACCAGGCGTGGCTGAGACGACCCAGTCAGCCACGTTCCCGTCCTGTGCACACGAAGCTCTCAGATCAGAGTCCTGTCACCCGAATAAGAAGCTGGGTGTGGTGGTGCACATCTGCAACCCCAGCCCTGAGGAGGTGGAGACAGGGGAGCCCCAGTAATAGCTGGCTGGTCACAAAGAGACCCTAAGTCAAAGTAAACAATGTGGAGAATGATTGAGGAAGACACCTGGCCCCACACACGCACACATCTGTACACACACGTACATACAAAAGTGCACAAACATACACACCGAAGTAAGCACGCTAAAAATTGGGAACAAGAGAGGGTAGGAAACAGGACAGAGTCCAAGGAGACACACACAGAGCTCTTCAGGTGCTTTAATAACTGCAGAGGGGGTGAGGATGACCATGGGCAGAGGTGTCTGCAAACAAGGCTGACGAACAGAACCCGCAGGCCCCACAGATGGAAAGAGGAACCGGCTCCCACCGGTTATCATCCGACCTCCACTGTGTGCCATGGCGTGCACACGCCCATACATGCACATCAATAATAATAAGTGCGCTAAAGGGTTTTTGAAGGAAAAAACTGGAAGGCGCTTGGATGTGGCGCAGTGGTAGAATGTTTATTTATTATGCTCGAGACTCTGGGCTCATTGGGGGGGGGGGGATAAAAAAATTTGAATTAAAACCTGTTTGCATTTCTTATTACATAGTTATATTCACCTTGCATGTGTTTTCTAAGCATTATTTTTCCTGGAATCTAGTTAATATTTAATCCAAACAGATAAAAGGGAGGCAAGCCTGGCTTAGACTTGTGAAGCTGAGCATGTTCTGAGCAGGCACCCTGAGTCTTCAGAACCTGCCCTGCTGGAGAGACATGGTGGCATAGAAATAATAAAATGTAAAAGGCAGTTGGGGGCTAGAGAGATGGGTCAGTGGTTAAGAGTACTTGCCACTTTTCCAGAAGAACTGAGTTCGGTTCCCAACACCCTCAACTACCTGAACTCCAGCTCCAGGGGATTTGATGCCCTCTTCTGGGCTCCAAAGGTACTGCACTGACATACAAACACACACACACACACACACACACACACACACACACACACACACACACAAACAAACAAACAATTAAAAGCAAAAATAGAGACAAGCAGTGGTGGCCCACACCTTTAATTCCAGCACTTGGAAGGCAAACTTCTGTGATCTTGAGGCCAGCCTGGTCAACATAGTGAGTTCCAGGACAGCCAGTGCTACATAGTGAGACCCTGTCTCAAAAAAATAAAAACAAAATAAAAAGAGTCCTTTAAAAAAATATACATTTTTAAAAATGGTAGGGAGCTGGAGATGGCTCACTGTTTGTTGTTCTTACAGAGGACCAGGATTCAGTTCCCAGCACCCACATGGTGGCTCACACCATCCCTAATTCTAGTTTCAGGGAATATTACACCCTCTTCTGACACCCACAGGCAGCAGGCACTGGTGTGATGCACAGGAATATATTTAAGCAAGATGCTTGTACACATGAAACAGAAACAAATACTTTTTTTAAAAAAAGTAGTTGGCATTTTATGAGAAAGGTGCAAGGACACCATTTAAAACCTGCTGATTCTGAAGAGCGCAGACGTGACATCTGGTGGTCATCCCTGAAAGGTCATTGGAGGTACAAGGTGAGGCAACAATGTACTCCACCGAGCCTGAGATTCGAACCTGGCTAATTATAGCCACAGGAAGAAGCTGGATGCTGGCTCAGCCTGGCACCCTCGATGGCAAATCCAGCTTCAGGGATACTCAAACATGAAAACCCATACCTGATAAAAATCAATGAATTAGAGCAGATTTAAGCAAAGAGAGGACGGTTACGGCTTTAAGAACAGATGAATTTTTGACGGAGAGAGAGCACCAGAGTCCTTAAAAGCCCGCTATCTGCTTACTATTCATTAATTTCCTAAATCCCCGAGTGGCCCCTTTCCTATTTTTATCCACCGGCTTCTTGATTCTGGGGAGATTGTATGCCTGGGGTTTACTACCTGCTGAGTGGAAGAGAGCTGTCTTTATTTCTTCATTTCAGGCTGGGGGGGGTGTGCCTGTGTTTAGCACAACCCGTGGATTTCTGGTCTTTGCTCTCAACCTGGTCAGCTATGAAGGACCAGGGCTGTGGCCTGGGCCACATGTGAAGGAAAAAGAGACTGTGCAGGGGCTCAGCTGCTGAGCGGCAGGTGGGAAGCCAGGCGCTGGCGCTCCCATGGGACTCAAGGTGCTGACTTAGTCCAGGAACTGCCAGTTGTCAGGAACCCAATTTTTTCCCTAAAGGGGGTCTGTACTGGCTTTGCACATCCTTTCCCAGGTTAAAGGTTGCCAGCTAAAATCTATATTATTGGAAAGAGAAGGTGCAAGCAGTATGGCCAACTCAAAGAAAGCCCCTGTGAACTCAGCTCCTGACTGTGCGAGTCCAGGGTGGATCATGGCTTTGCCCTCTGGCATCCTGTCGGTCTAAGGAATGGAAGACAGCTGGAAACTGCCTCCCATCTCTGGCCAGGTGACTCCGCTGTAGAAATATACTGGAGGGGAAACAGTTAATGATCACAAACGTTCTGGAAGTAGAGACTGGCTGCACAATATTGCAAAGTACTAAAACACACTGAGTCACAAACTTTAAGTTGTGAATTTTACAGAATGTGAATTTGATCTCAGAAAAAAATTTCAGAAAGTACTATTTAAAATAGCAAAACCTGGAAACAGCCAAAATGCCTACGAATAGAACTTATACTGCATATTCTGTGATATAAATAGAACAGAACAAAAATATAGAGCTGTTAAAAATATATTATGCAGATTGTCAATATATGGAAATGGAGGTGGGGGCTAAGTAAGAAAGGACAAGTATTACAGACCAATTACAGGTTGTTACATACTAAGCCAACGTTGGCTGGAATAGGCATCTTAAGACTGTTCCTCTCCTGGTAAACTTGGAGAGCATCTCTATTTGTTAAGTACATCCATGGACGTTACCTAGTTTAAAGCCGAAAATCACCCAGAGAACACTACCGTGGCTTTCAGCACTACAAACGTTGAGCTGAGGGTCACGTCCCCAGAAATGAACCAGTAACCCCCTTCCATAGCTTCGGTGCTGTGCGAGAGCTGGGTTTCCCAGCAAAAATAGATTATTTTAATGAAACAAAGGAAAAACTACTAAAAGCCAGCTGCAGTCCCTCCCAATGTCTTCAGGGATCGCTAAAAATAAGGCCGGTGAGGGCAGAGCAGAAACTGTCTGAAGGCTGGCTGCTCCTCCCCTCCTCCCGGGCCTCGCTCTGGGCACGAGGCTGCAGCTACCGCAGCTCAGCCTGCAGACAGTGCGGCAGATGGGTCGGAAGGGACACTGCTCTGCTGAGCAAGTGCCCAGCGCCACCCTATGTCACATGGTGGAAGGAGCAGGACAGCTGGTGCTGCCCGCCAGGACCCTGGCTGTTTCTGTGCCCTGGTGAGAGGCACAGGGCAGTCACTCTAACTCATACATCACACTCCTTTCCCTGGGGCCTGGACAGAGACACTGCCCAGCACGGACAGCCTCGGGAAGTGTGCCCCCCACCCCCACCCCTTCCAAAGGCTTCTGTGCAGAGGGAAACTGGGTTAGTACAGAGTGCCTCTGAGTACAAGGTAGTGAGGAAAGCCAACTCCTGAGGCCTGGGCACTGAGAGGATGCGAAACACAACGGTTAAAAGTTGGGGTTCTGATGATCCAGAGGCTGGGTTCAGATCCCAGAACACAGACTACTGAACCTCTGTCATTAAAGACCTGATTCCTCTGCACAGCCATTTGGAGTCACTGCTACATTGCAGCAGGTGACCTAACCAAGGTCACACCCATAGCCCATGCTGCTGCATCAGGAGACCCCACGGAGGGCCCTAGGGCGTATGTGACTTGGGGCAGGGCCTCCTGTGGGTTGAACCCAGGTCAGACACTGCGGGGTTACTACTGGCTTGATGGATGGTTCTTGCTTCCTCATCCAGGGTGCCCCAGCCTGTGCAGCAGCCTCTGCAGCAAGCTCCACTGAGCCAGAGGCTGCGGCAGAAGCCCAGAAGCCCGGAGGGAGGGAGAGAGGGAGGGAGAGAGGGAGGGAGAGAGGGAGCTGTGGAACTGCTGCCACCCAGGTGGATGGGGGTGGGAGAAAGAGCCAAGTGACCTTGCAGTTCAAAAGTCCCTTTCCCATGGCTGCTGCAAAGCAGGGGAGGGGCAGGGGAACAACAGGCCTGGATAGGAGCCCCTCCCCTACCAGAACGCAGGGTACAGTTTAGACTCCCCCAGCATCTACTCCTAGGAAGGAGTAAGGAATGAGTGGTATGGCAGGGGGAGGGGAGGGGATGGCAGTGGACTGGGAATGCCTTGTGACCTTGGTCTTTTTGCTTAAAATTCAAACTGAAGGGCTCAGAATTAAGCCTCGGAAACATTCAGCCCACACTGAGGCCATCAGGAGCATCACTCTTCTGAGCCCACCACTGTCACCCAGATGTTGGCACTTGGGCAGATCTACAGTTCCTGTCCGGAAGGTAGGAGAGGGGGACTGTGCCTGGGTCACCAGAGCTTCTGTAGATGCCTCCTTAGGACCGTGTAAGACTTGTCCTCCCAGCACTCACGTGTGTCATTCTATTGCCAAAGTGACCCATGACAGAGCCCTCCTCCTGGGCTTGGGGCTTGGTAGCAGAATTTCCCATTATTGCTGTACCTAGACCAGAAAGACCCAGCAGAGCAGCAGTCCCGCTGGCCAGTGCAACAAAAACAGATTCTAGAAGAGGGAAGTGGTAGCATGTGTCTGTAATCCCAGCACTTGGGAGCCTGAGGCAGGAGGATTTCTATGAGTTCAAGGCCAGCCTGAGCTATATTGTAAGATGGAGGCCAGCCTAGGCTACCTTGAGAGACACTGTCTTAAAGGAAACAAAGCAGTTGTTGAAAGGAAGCACACCCGGCTAGCTGGCCAGTCCCACACAACAGCCCTGGGAACAAGGGGGAGCCTGGCCGCTTGGTCTCCCACTGAGTGGGAGGGTATTGTGCTGGAGGCTCAGGCACAGTTAAGTCCACCTGCTACAGCAGCCTTGTAGCCAGAGCCCATGACCGTTCCCTGGGCACAGCCACCCGGGTACCAGCTGCTGCTCAGACCCACACTCTCACTGTTACAGGCTCAACTCAGCAAGTCCACCTGCCCAGGCATCCACCTGCCCAGGCATCCACCTGCCTTTCTGCCTGTTCCTTGGCTTCCATTTTCTAAGTTTCAAAGGCACCTTTGCCATAGCCTGCCTGGCCCCTGTCTCCACAGAGACCCTGCAAAGAGTCCATAGTGGGTGTGCAGTACATGGAGGACATGGGCAGGAGAGGGGCAGAATGTAGAGGTGAGAGGACCAGAGCCAGCTCTACCCACGGGACTCTTCCACGCCCTGTGGTGAGCACAGGGAAGACGCCAGGCAGAGGGAGCAAGACCCTGCCTCCCAGCTGCGGCAGGACCAGACCAAGTCCAGACAGCAGAAACTGCTGGTTGGCTCCAGAGTGGTCACTGCACCTCCACTGGACCCATGTTCTCAGTACCAGATCTGCAGCTCAGCTCTGCAGACGAAGCAAGGACAGGTGCAGCACACACTCCTGCTTGGACATCAGACACCTGAAAGGGCTCTGGAGACGTCCTGAAACCCAGGTGAAGTCACCATAGGGGGCTGTACCTGTTCTCTGCTGTGATCCTGGAGGAGGGAGACCCAGTGCCTCCTGATGGAGAGATGCCTGTCTAGGCCTGGCTGGGAAGCTCTGTCTAGCCTCCTGCCCCTCATTCCTCACCTGCCTACCACAGTCTGCCTGTGGCCTCCATACTGGAGTTTCTCACCCCCACCCCAGCCTCCCAGAGGCTGGATCTCGTCTGAGAACCTACCACCCAGCCCAGAGCTTCCAGCACTAACTACACACACCAAGAGCGAGGAGAGAAGCCAGAGTTACTGAGGGGAAGAGAAAGACAAAGCAAAATGGACAGACGGAAGAGAGGAAGGACAGACCTCTAGCTAGCTGCTCATTGGTCCAGGAGCTTGGAGCTCTCTCCTCTAGTCAGGTCACATTTTGGGGTATGAGGGGGGTGGCCCCAGGAAATTCCTGCAGCTGCAGAAGGTAGGTATATAGCTGTGTGGGGTGGTGGCACTGTGTAGTGGTGCCAAGTGTGAGAGCCAGGGCCACAGTGCTGGCCTAGAAACAGACCAAGGCCCCTGGACAGAGTACCATAGCACTTCCTGTAGAGAAGGCCAGTAATTGTCCCCACCTCATATGCTTCTGGGGAGACAGTTAGCTTTTTAAATTATTATTGTTACAGTTATTAGAGGATGATGATGTAAGAACCAATGTTGTAAATTTTAGTAACAGGGCTGGAGAGATTTTAAACCCTGGGCTTAGTGGTTAAAAACACTTATGCTCTTGCAGAGGATCTGCATTCAATTCTCAGCACCCACATGGTGACACACAACTGTCTGTGACTCCAGTCCTGGGGATCCAGCGTCCTCTTCTGACCTCCCTGGACACTAGGCATGCATGTGGTGCACATACACTTTCAGGCAAAACACTAATACACATGAAATAATGAAATAAAGATAAAAATAGTTTTAATTATAATAACAGGACTAGAAACTTGGCTTGGTGAGTAGATGTGCTTGCCACCCCAAGCCTGATGATCTGAGTTCAATATCTAGGAGCCACATGGTAGTAAAGAACTGACTCCAAAGATTGTCCTCTAACCTCCACAAGATCACATGACACATGTGTGCACACACATGCACACACAAGCACAGCACTTCTAAAAGTGTTGTAATAACATGGCAGAATGCTCAAAGTAACCTTATCTGTCATCACCTGCAAAACCTACTCTTGCCAGAGATGTAACAGTGACACACTGAGGTCACCACGCTAGGGACAGAGACAAGTGTAATACGCTGTCTCCCGACCCTGGACTGGCACCATTCATTCAGTACTCTGTAAGACAGGTGGCCTCCTGGCATCTACAATCACATGAGAGAGACAGCGAGGCCAGCACAGGACAAGAGCAGCCCCACAGAGAGCAATGGAAGTCTGTGGCTTCCGGAGGGAGTGACCGCAAAGGCCTCTCATAGGAAGAGCAAGGTGCTAGAGGTCACTTGAGAGGGAGAAGGGCACAGGAGAGGCTGCCATGTCCCAGGCGGTGGCATCACTCACACAAGTACAAACCCTCACAACTGCAATGATCCACATCACACTAGTGTAAAACCCACATTAGTGGAGTATGGGAGTGTGGCAGCACACACCTGGAGTCCCAGCACCAGGGAGGCAGAGGCTGGAGGATCACAAGTTCAAGGTCATTCCTGGCTATGTAGTAATTTTGAGGCCAGCCTGGGCTATGAAACCCTGTCTCAAAAAACACCATACATGCATACATACAGACACAGACACACACATGAAAACATGCCTGGCGTAACCTCCTCCAGCACTGACTTCTTGTCAGCTGTTTCAAGTGTCTGCACCAGGTGCCTGTCACTGGACCAAATGCCTCCTATGGCATCAGTGACAACTTGGGCTTTGCCGCCAGGCACCCTGCAGGTCAGCTCTGTAAAGAGTGCAGCAGGAGCTTACACACCAACAGGACTCCTCCCTCCGAGCTGAGCTGGCCATGGTGCAAAGGCCTGGCTGGCACTCCAGACTGCAGCCTGGAGCGCCACCGAAGCCCAGGCAGGCAAGGCTGAGGAGCCGAGGGGCGCCAGACCCACGGGGCACCAGACCCACGTACCTTTTGCATCCACGGTCTCCTTCATGATGATCTCCACGCGCTCCACGTGGTGCCTGTTCCAGAGGCCATCCAAGGCCTTACGGTTCTGATCTCGGAAGGGCAGGATCTGAGCCACGGCCTGTCGGGGAGGAAGACTGGTCATCCCAGGTTCTTGGGTGAAGGAAGAACCCTGGCTCCCGAGCTCCAGACCTCTTCGCTTAAGGGAGAAACCGTCTGTGGGCACCAGGTCCTAGACCTCAGGTCTCACAGCTCAATGGAGATACTTAAAACTAAATGGCTTAAACAGTTTCCAGCCACGAAAGAACATGTTTAAAATTGACTGTCTTCCTGTGGCCAGTGGTAGAATGCTGGCCTCGCATGCCTGAGACCCCACGTTCAATCTGCAGTACAAAGAGGAAAGAAAAGGAAAGAAAAGGGGAAAAAAATGAACCCTATCTTTTAAGACTATCAACTTTAATAAAAATAGTTTAATGACAAAATTGTAACATGAAAAACTTTAAACCGTATACATTTAAGAATATTCCTTTTCATTTCCAGGGCACTGATCCCTTATCAAGACTGGCCCTGGTCTGGGGAGCACAGTTTGAGGCTATTACCATGACAGGCGCAGAGGGTCAGACGGGAAGGGAGGCACGTGCCTGTGAGCTGGTTCCCTGCCCAGTATGTGGCCCAGTATGTGGCCCAGCTCAGCAGTCTGGGTACCAGAGGGCAGAGGCACAGTGCACTCTGTGCTGGGAATGCTAGCCCTTGATGAGCCCAGAGTTCTGAGGCCTGTGCAGAGTGAACTGGCCGCTGACCTGTACCTTCTAGATAGCTCCCAGCTCCTGTTTCTAGGCTTCACTGAACCACTTGGATTCAGGGGTCCACTCCCTCACTCAGTTCTAAGTTGTTATCATCCTTTTGCCTCAAGACAGAATTCAAGATGACCAAGATTTTTATTTTTAAAAGGCAGATGGGTGAGGGATTTAAAAAGCTAATTCTAATTCCCACAGCATTTCCAAATGAAAAACAGATCCAGATATCAGAGTCCCTGGACCACTTCTGTGGAGAAGGCAGGTCAACATGGGGAGATCAGGATGTACACCCTCTCTGGAAAGCCAAGACAAGGAGATAGAAAATGGTCCTTCCTGCTATTCACTGGTCTCTCCTGCTTCCACATCTCCTGTCTGCCTTCAGGAAGACCACAGATCCTGAGGGTTCCCAACACTCTCTAGCCCAATTCTACATTTGGTAGTAAGTCCTTGATGATAGATCCATGGTACCCCACACGGCACAGGCATGACGGACTCCAAGCTGCAGCTCACCTGCTTGCCCAGGTAATGGTCTACCCGATACATCTCCTCTTCCTGGAAAAAGCTTCCAAGTTCTGAAGCCAGCTGCTGGGCTGAGAGGTGGTCATGGCCAAAGGGTTTTTCAAGAACAACCCGCAGCCAGGCACCTGGGCGTGGTCGGCAGCTGCTGTTGATGTTGCGGGCAATGTCTGCATAGGCAAAGGGTGGCACAGAGAAGTAGAAGATCCTGCCAGCTTCCCAGAGCCCATCCTGCCGGACCTGGGTCTCAATGTCCTTGTTCAGGGTCTGATAGTCCTCAGCTGTCTTCAGTTGGCGGTATTGGCTCAGCTGTAGAAACTGACCCTTGAGTTCATCACAGCGACTGGGTGCCAAGTCCTTGGGGCAGGAGAGGGATTCCAAGGCCTTGTCCATGAGCTTCTGGCCCTGCTCGGGGGCTGTCAGGGCAGCCCCATGGAAGCTGAAACTGTGGCCCTTCCCAGCCTCATCCAGGTAGAGCTGAAACAGTCCCTGCCACAGGTACTTCTTAGCTAGGTCCCCGGTTGCTCCCAGCAGGATTATGGAAACATGTCCCTTGAATTCCTGGGCATGCAGGCAGCCCAGAAAGCACGTTGCCGCTATGAGCATCTTCCAACCGTCTGGGTGCCTGGGAAGAAGAGACAAGGAAGGAGGAAGTATCAGACATGGCTCAGGAGGTTATGATGTGGAAGAAACACAGCTAGAGCATCAGACATTTCCTGCCTGGCAAGACACAGCCACATGTTTCTTGGGGAAATGTTATAGTCACTCAGCATTCCCCTCCCCTGAGCAGACTGGTTTCCGTGCCAGGAAGTCGGTGTGTAGGGAGCTTGCTTTGTAAGCAGGAATTGGGCCCGGGGGAGTCCTAGGCCATTTGATGGATCCAGGGCATTCTGCTGCTAGGAGCACCAAAGAGCGGCACAAATCACCAGCGAGGCCCACAGTGCTGAGAGAGGAGTGGGCCACTTCACGGCCACAGCTAGCCTCAGCCATGAGCACAGGCTAGCTGGACAGCAGGGGAAGCCTAACCCAGGAACAGCAGCAGGTGCCCTTCTCTCACCCATCGCCCAGCCTTTTCCCATGTCTACTGGACTCCACACACAAAATCACAACTAATAGAGGGTGTGGGGGCCAGCAACATGGTTCAGTGTGAAAATACACCTGCCCCCAACCTGACAACCTGAGTATAATCCCTGGGACCCACATGGTGGGAGGAGAGAATCAGCTCCTACAAGCTGTCCTCTGAGCTCCTCCATGTATACATGCATGCACATGTGCACACGCACAGATAAATGTGATGGAGAAAGCACAGACTTGGGGGTGGAGTGTGGGTGGCTCAGTAGTAAACTGTTCAGTATAACGAGGACACTGGGTCCCGTTCCCAACACAGGAAGGAAAAAACAGGAAAGTACTTGGTGGCACACGCCTTTAATCCCAGCACTCTGGAGGCAGAGGCAGGTGGATCTCTGAGTTCAACACCAGCCTAGTCTACAGAGCGAGTTCCAGGACAGCCAGGACCACACTGAGAAACTCTGTCAGAAAAACAAACAAAAATTAAAAAAAAAAAAACCAACACAAAAATAAAACCAAAAACCATCACAACAACAATTAAACAGGCTTGTGCAGCCTAGTGCCTGAGTATCAACCCAGCTCTGCTCCTAGCCTGGCGACACCCCGTTTCCTCTGAAATGGGTGCTATAGTGATGCCTCCATCACAGGCTTGTTGCAAGAATAAAAAGACTTCACATTCACACGATGCTTAGGCAGTACCTGCTGCCTCTCAGCCACTGTTTTCAGAAAAGCTGATGGTATAAAATGGTATTCCCAGGTGCCAATCACAAAACCAAACATTCTCAGTCTGATCTCACTGGATCCAGACCACAGCCCTGACAACCCACACAGGACAGTTTAACTACAGTCCCCTTGCACATGGGAAGGCTGAAGTGCTGTGGAATGAAGCTTCCACAGTGACAGAGTGGCAGCTGGGTCCTGGCAATCGCTTGGCCTTCCACAGGCAAACATGCCTGCCTGGCTAGCTTTGTCATTCCGACGTGTGGCAGCTGGTACATCTGAGAGGCAAAGGTCTGAGGCAAGTCACAGGGACCTGAGTATTTACTGGGCTGGTTCTCTGTTCTAGCCCAGGGTTGTGTTTCTATCACTATAGTCCTCCAGCTCTCCATGAAGCCCGGCTTTGGGAAAGGGCCAAAGGAATGGAGAGGGCAGGAACCACAGCTAAGGGAAGTAAAGGTGGAAATAGGGGCAGGATGGAGGTGGAAAGGTGAAGAGGAACTACAGAAACTGGCAGAACACCGTTCATAAACCAGACAGCATGACCAGAATAAATATGACCACACGGATGGGAAAGGGGGTTAGAGAGATCATGGAGCTTACCAGGCCCCACAGAGTTGACCAGCCTACCAGCACTGTTCTGTTGGGATTAAACTTGCCTGTCTGTTTGACTGTTGCTGTTACTGTTATTGTATGAAACAGGGTCTTACTCGGTAGCCCAGGCTGGCCTCACACTCATGGCAATCCTCCTGCCTCAGCCTCTGAAGTACTGGAATTGCAGGTGTAAGCCATGCACCCGCTTTGACCTGGTCCTAGCCTTTCTTCTTCATCTCTCTGGGGACCTGCCACCAAGATGGCTCTGGTGACACCCAAGTAGGACAAAGGCCCCCAAACAGTGTCTGTGCCAGCATCCAGAGGACACACCACACCTCCATCCATTCAAAGGACCTCAGAGGCCCCAGGTCCTCTCCTGCCCACCCTCTATCTCTGTTCTCAAATACACAGATGGACTCCAGGGCATTCCGTTTTCCTCTGCTTCCCAATTCCCGTCCTTGGCCCCTGAGCCTTTCTTTCTCGCTGGCACCAGCTCTGCCCCGGGGGAGAAAAAGCTGCAAGGTCAGTGCAGGAGAAATCCGAAGCCCAGAGAACAGCCTGGAGAAGGAGGAGGAGCCAGCTGGCAAGCTGCATCCCAAACTCCTGACCCGGCCCTGGGAGCCAGGGCTCGGGATGTGCTGGTACAGAAAGAAGCTGGGAGTCTCACGGGGCTGTCAGGTGGGGGACCCCAAGGCCATCTCTCTAAGGACGAGGTTGGATGGCACCTGACGCACACTGCCTTCTGGTCCTCTACCACACCGTTTTCCTTGGACAACATGTGTGTTCTGGACCTAGTGCCCAACTCAACCAGTCTTCTCTCTTGCATTCCCAGAACTCTTGAAGCAAGCAGCACTGGGAATTTCAACAGTTTACAGTGTGATTACTAAACACCTACCGTAACTACTCTTTCTGAAGTCAGCGTGGGTGGCACACATTTTTCTAACTTTCTTTTTATTTATTCTTTGTGTCTTTCACATCATGCCTCCCAATCCCACCCATCTCCCTCCCACCCCCCACTTCCAGAATAAAATAAAATTTTGAGAAATATTTTTTCTTTATCAGTAAACCCCTTTATCCATACATCTTTACATGCAAGCATTTATCACAAAGAATCATTGGTCTGGTTCAAGGCCCCTGGTCTCTGCTACACCATCAATGCCAGACCCTCACTGGGACTCTCCCTGGACACCCTGTTGCTGCCCTGTGTCATAGAGATCCTGCAGCCTTGGGTCCACGGGATCAAGCCCACCCCCACCCCTCACCCTCATGCTCCAGCAGATCACAGATAGGGTGGATGTTGGGGTGGGTCAACACAGAGAACAGCCTGGAGAAGGAGGTTCTGGGCCTGGGTAGTTGCAGGGTTGGTCAGCCTGCCAGCTCTTCCCCTGTCTTCACCACTAGGGTGAGCTCTCCAGCATTGCCCTGGCTAGTTCACCCTTTGCAGTGAGGAGCAAGGGGCGGGGCCAGTTCTCCCACTTTCACATCCTCAGGGTTGGTTCTCCCACATCCACACCTCCTGGGCCAGCTCTACTGTGTTGCCCAGCCATGGCATAGGGGCCACTCTCCTGAGTGCTGCAGCTGGTGAGGGGCAGATACAACTCTCCCACTCTTATGACCTCAGGGCCAGCTCTTCCACCTGCCTCAGGCACTGATGGGGGGGGAGAGTAGAGGACATCTCTCCTCTGCCCATGCTGCCACATGACAGATGAATAATGGGGACAGCTCTCCCATGCTCACAACTCTGGGGCTGACTCACTCACAGGTCCACCAACAGGGTCAGCTCTACTGTGCTGCCCAAGTGAGGTGCAGGGCCTGCTCTCCTGAGTGTTGCAGCTGGTTGGGGGCAGGGACAGGTCTCCTGCTCTCAGGATCTCAGGGCCAGCTCTCCCATATGTCTCAAGTGTTGATGCAGGGAGGGGAGAATGTGTTACTTGTTTTTCATTATGATCCTGTTTTTTAACCTTAACAGCATAGCTCAAACTGTGCTGTGTGCTTGAGTTCCCTGGGGAACTATTTAAAATGCAGATTCTGATGGAGAAGATAAAGGAGAGGCCAAAGCTGATGGCTGGGCCCAAGGAGCATACTTCGAGCTGCCAGGTTCCAGAGCACTGAGCACAGAAGGCATCAGCGTCAAAACATACATGCCTGGGGCTGGAGAGTCAACTCAGTGGCTAAAAGCACAAGTTGCTCCCAGAGTTAGATTCCCAACACCCACATGGCAGCTCACAACTGTTTGTAACTCCAGTCCCAGGGGATCCAATGCCCTCTTCTGGCCTCTGTAGATACCAGGCATGCATATAGTGCATGCAAAACACCCATACACACCAAGGGAAAAAATAAAGCATGCACACGCCGGCCTGGCCTCCTGCTTCCATCACCAGGTCAGAACAATCCTGCTGGAGCTTCCCTCCAACGCTTTAGTTCCCTTCTCCTGGTCATAAATGGCTCCGAGTAAGCCCTGTGTTGACTGTGGTAGCCAACATGAACGAGCTGACTTCGCTGTGCTGGCCCCACTGGTTCTGACGTGATTCTCATAAGACAGCTGTGTTGTAGGTTGTTGTTTGTTTTTGCTCTTTTCTGGGGGGGCCGCCACCCCGCTCCCAAACAAATCACACACAGAGGCTTATTCTTAATAAGCCTTAGCTCAGCTTGTTTCTCGTCAGCTTTCCTTAACTTATCCCATCTGCCTTTTGCCTCTGGGCTTTTCCCGTTCTCTTACTTCTGTAAATCTTACTCTTACTCTGTGGCTTGCTGTGTAGCTGGGTGGCAGGCCCCTAATGTCTTCCTCCTTCTCAATCTCTCTTCCCAGATTTCTCCTTCTATTTTTTTCTCTCTGCCTGCCTGTCCCACCTGTCCCTTCTCCTGCCTCGCTATTGACTGTTCAGCTCTTTATTAGACCATCAGGTGCATTAGACAGGCACAGTAACCCAGCTTCACAGAGTTAAATAAATGCAACATAAACAAAAGTAACACACCTAAAAATAATATTCCCCAACACAGTTGAGGAGACTAGGAGGAGGAATAAATTATGAAGCCATAAAGCTCTTGTCACCGTGCTAAACCCTCTTTCTTGGTCAATCATGACCCGGGGGTTGGGGGGGGGGGTGGGCGAGGGAGTCCGAAGCACTGGGCTTAACCCTCCTTCTACAGGACCTTTGGAAAATAGTTAATCCATTTGGGTCCTGACTTCTTCATCTATAAAACATGGCAGAAACCAGGCACGGTGGCTCATGCCTATGATCTTAGCACTTGGGAGGTTGAAACAAGAGAGTCAAAAGTTCAAGCCAGCTTGGGCTACAAATGGAGTCTGAGGTCAGTCTGGATAACTTAGACCCTGTCTCAAAACTAAGAATGAGAAAAGGGCTGAAGATCCCAGTCAGTGGTAGAGCATTTGTCTATCGTGAGTGAGGCCTGGGTCCAGTCTCCAGTACATTAAAAAAAAAAAAATCCTGATAGATTCTGCTGATCTGAAAGAGGGAAGCGTTGTAAAGATGAGTAGAGATGAGGTATGTGACCCAAACCAAAGCAAAACAAAAACATGCACAACCATGTATGAGGTCACATGCCTGTCATCCCAGCAGTCAGAACGCTAAGGCAAAATTATTAAAAGTTCAAGCCCAGCCTTGGCTACATAGTAAGACTATCTCCAAACCAAAAAACAAACAATTTCTCTCTCTCTCTCTCTCTCTCTCTCTCTCTCTCTCTCTCTCTCTCTCTCTCTCCCCCTTCCTCTTCCTCCCACCCTCTCTTTCTTCCTCTCTCTCATTCCCCACCCCCAGGTGGATGAGATGGCTCAGTGGGTAAAGGCACTTCTTGCTACTGAGCAGCATGGTGACCCAATTGCAGTCCCTGGAACCGCATGGTAGAAGGAAATTTGACTCCATGAATTTGTTCCCTGACCCCCACATGCATGCCATGGCAAGTAAATGGGTATGCATGCATGTAACACACACTAAATAAGAGTAATAAAAAGTTTTTTTAATGAATACTAGACAAATATTAACTAATTAGACGACTCAAATAGGCCAGGTATGGAATGTGCCCCTGTAACCCAGCACTTGGGAGGTGAAATTAGGGAGGTCAGGAATTCAGAGTCAGCTTCAAATATAAGTAGTTGGAGGCCCTGTCTGGGAGGGGGGGGGAAGAGATTTAAATATAAAGTGATCTCCCACCCTAGAGTGGCACAACACCATTGCTGAGATACTGACCATTCCTCTGGGCTACTGAGCCAACCCCACCAAGCACTCTGGTGAGCAAAGCCTGTGACCAATCTCACAGCCAGCTTAGCCTGTAGTGGGTAGCCATTCCAGCTTTGATCTGGAAGTTCCAACCCCCATTGAGGCTTCAGTAACTGTCACACCTACAAGGCAGAGCCAAGGGAGGACCCTGAAGACCCGAGATCTGGATGTGCCAGCTCTCTTGGTTCCTGGACCCTGGATGCTGGAGGTAGACGGAGCAGAGTTCTCCAGAGAACACCGCCGGACTGTGCCACACCTTTTCCAGACCCTGTAAGCTATCCCTTCATTTGTAAGTTACGCCACTAAATAAACCTCCCTTTTAACTACGTGGAGTGGCCTTAATAATTTCACCAATATCAGCCTCCCAGGATGAGGACAGTGAGAGCTGAGCTCAGCTCTCCGCCCTGCGGCTGCACCTCCCGCTGCTGCAGAGGCTACCTTTGAGGGGTTTCGCACTGAATGAGAGGAAGGGGCTATGAAATAATCTACCAGAGCTGTACACACGATGCTGGATGTTGGTCAAGAGGCAGGAAACCAAACGCCCACTTAGGAATTTTCTTCTCCCTTGCCTTCTTCTTTGTCTAATTAAGCGATCAGTCAGGAAACCATTGCTAAACAGACCGAGAAGCTGGAGAGAAGGACAGAGATGTCACCATGGACACTGGAAAGCATCGTTCTCAGACATACTCTTACCCTCATCCTCCATAACCACACAACCTTGAAGAGGGCATTTAATCTGGCAAGGCCTCAGCTTCCTCGCCTGGGAAGTAAACTAAGTATGTCCAGGTAGTTTACTGGCCCTTGGTCCCACGCTTTCCAGGGAGGTCCCCACCCCACTATCAAGGAGACACCACCACCTATCTATATAGGCAGGGAAGTGCTAGGGGAGACAGAGACCTCTGTGGGTCACAGGGCCAAGAAATATAAAGCCAAGTCTACAACCTGGTCTACAGAGTGAGTTCCAGGACAGCCAGGGATACACAGAGAAAGCCTGTCTCAGAAAACCAAACAAGCTAGAAAGAGTGTGGAGGATACAATTTCATATATAACAAATTGTGTTCAAGACACAGCTGGAACAGGACCTGGTGACTCAAGCCTACAATCTCAGCCCTTGGGAGTCAGGAGGATTGTGAGTTCAGGGTTAGCCTGGGCTACAGAGCAACCCCAAATCAAAAGAAAGAAAAGCAAGGAAAAATAAGAGAGGACAGAGGCTGGAGAGAAGGCTCAGAAGTTTAGAGCATTTGCTGCTCTTGCAGAGGGCCCATTCCCAGCACCCACACGGTGGCTCACAACCATCCTTAACTCCAGTTCCAGGGAAACCTACACCAAGCATCACATGGTGCTCATATGAACATGCAGGCAAAATACTCTAACACACAAAATAAAATAAGTAAAAAAGAGGTGGAGTCAGCAAGCAGGAAGACAGGTGGGCCTTCTCTGGGTGACAATGCACTGCTCTGACAGGCTCAATTTAGAATTAGGACTGAGTGTGCACACAAGGATCTTATTTCAACACCCTTGGCTCTCCAACTCCCAACGAAGAAAGGCCCTGCTAACATTCCAAAAGGTGAAAGACTGACTTGGCCAGCCATGGTGAACAGAACAGTCCAGTTCCATCTTCCATTTACTCTCACAGGAAAGGGGGACATGGCCAGCCAGCCTACAGCTGTCCCTGCCCGGGTCAGCAGAGAAAGAAGCATGGGGCTGGTGCTGCTGGCTAGCCACAGCAGTGAGAGGGAAAATCAGGGGTCATTCCCTACACACACACACACACACACACACACACACACACACACACACACACACCCACACCCTTTCCGAGCTCCCACAGATGCCTTGACAAAGCTGACTCCTGGGGGTAGGGCTAGAAGAAGGGATGTTCCTCAAATCACGGCCCAGAAATCTGGACTTTTTAAAAAGAACTGGGAAGGAAGCAAGAATTGAAATGAAAGAACATTTATAAAACCATCCCTACCAGCCAAAGGTCCCCTCTAGTTCTGAGGTCCGATGTCAGACTCACCAGTGCAGGCAAACAAGAGTGTCAATCAACCTTGATCTGCATTTGGTCCTCTGCGGCCAATCTGGAGACCTGGGCTTCCAGACCAAGCTCTTCTCTACACTCAAAGAGCCCTTTCCAAAGCCCCTTTATACCTGTTTGCAAGATTTAATGGCTAAATTTCCGGGTATTTTCCCGGCTGGTTGTCAAGCATAGCCATTACCAAATCAAAGTTATATGAATGAATAACCAACTGAATTCTATTAAGAACAAGGTCAATATGCCTCCTACATAGTAGCTGTTCAAAGTTGACCAGCCAGTTGCTATCTGTGTGGCCAAGCCCGTATTTCCAGTTTGGACTCTCCCACCTCACCTCTAGAGTGGTCAATCAACCCACACTCTGATCCTCTGGTTACATTAGTTGAATGCTGACTAGGCTTAACCACATCAAAATCCAACTGGTTTATTTACCCCAAATCTAGCTTCTTCCCTACCCTCCTTTCCCTTCCTCTCCCCTCCTTTCCCCTCCTCTCCCCTCCCCTCCTCTCCTTCCCTTCAGGTTTGTGTTTCTTTGTTTTTGAGACAAAGCATCTCTACGTAGCCCAGGCTGGCCTCACCTGCCATCCTCCAGCCTCATCCTCCCTGGCACTGGGATAACAGGCATGTACCACCACACCTCTCAACCTGCTTCAAATGCAGTTCCCACAAGCCCCGGTAAACGTACACATGTTCAGATCATAAACCTTAGGGGTGTCTGGTCTGTTGGAAAACACTAGTGTCGACCTTCAGGTTATATTTGGGGGCAGCTATAGGTCCCTGTCACCAGGCCTGATAACCTGAGTTCAGCTCACAGGATGGAAGGAGAGATCCAACTCCAGTACCTGCCGTTCGACCTCCACATGTATGCACACGTATGCACACACAAACACAATAAAAGTTACTGAGGTCTGGAGTACAGTGCTCCTCACCGTCTTTGTCTGTTCTGCTATCACCTCCGCCTGGTTTACTACAGAAGGCCCTTCCTCCCTCTTACAGCTTCCTCTGGCCCCTGCAGAGTTGAGTCGGCCCAGGGGCCAGAGGGACCCTCCCAGGGTTGGTATCATGCCAGTTCTCTGTTCACAGGTCTGTCTGGAGGGGCGACACAGTCTAGCTTCTCCCTATCACTTCTATGACCTCTTGTACTACTCTGCCCATCCTCCTGCCTCCAGCCTTTGTCCTGGCTCTTGTCTCTGTCTGACCTACTTCCCCCACAGGTGCCCACATGGTGCATTCCTTCACTATCTGCAGCAAGACCATTTGCTCAGTCGGGCTCTCTCAGACCACTCCACAAAATACTAGAACTGCCACTCCACTTCATGCCTCCTCCCCACTCTACTCTCTGTAGTTTCTTCTTCTCCTCCCTCCCTCCTTCTCTCCCCTCTCCTCCCTCCCTCCCTCCCTCTCTGCCTTCTCCTCCCTCCCTCCCTCCCTCCCTCTCTGCCTTCTCCTCCCTCCCTCCCTCCCTTCCTTCCTGGCTTCATGGATCCTAGGCTGCCCTCAAACTTGCTATGTAGCTGAGGATGACCTTGAATTTCCCTGAAATTATTTTATGTGTGTGGGTGTTTTGTATGTTTGTGTGCCACACACATGCCTGGGGCCTGCAGAGGCCAGAATAGGGCTTGGGGTGCTCTGGAATGGGAGTTATAGACAGGTGTGAGCTGCCATGTGGGTACTGGGGACTGAACCCAGGTCCTCTGGGAGAGCAGCCAGTGCTCTTAACTGCTGAGCCATCTCTCCTGCCCTATGAACTTCTGCTCTCCCCGGCCCCCGTCTCCTGAATGCTAGGGTGACAGGCATGTGTCACCAGGCTTAGTTTTATGCAGTGTTGGACGTGTAGCATATGACAGGCAAACACTCCACCAACTGAGCTACATCCCCAGCCCTAGGTCTCTAACACTTCCAAGGACCCTGTATGATGATTACATGGAGCTTGCTTACTGTCCGCCACTCTTTCTCCCAAGACATCAAGTCCAGCCTGAACAGGGAGAGGTACGCTCATCTCACTGCAGCATCTCCGGCATCCCAAACAGGGCCAAGCAGTCAGCAAGCCCCAGTGATGTCTGCTAAACAAATACCATTTGCACAGGATCACTCATGTACACACAAGATAACCTCATGTACAAGATGCCTAGGACTGAATGATGGCATGAAAACAATACGTTGTAACGGCCACTTCAGGCACTGTGACACTGCAACCCACCAGTAGCTGCTTCTTGCTTATACCAAGACTATTAGCAGTGTGAGCTATTTATGGCGCATATGCCATATGCCAAATGCTAGGCCTAGCATATGACAAGTGACGGACTCTTTTACTCCTCCCACAATTCTGTGAGGTAGGTACCATCATCAACCATTTGTGTAGCAGAGAACTAAGACACAGAAAGGTCAACTACCTTGCTGAAGGTCAGGCAACTCAGAGGTGACAGAAATGGTTGTAGTACTAACTTCCAATGCCGCTATCAAATGTGAGGCTAAAGGCTAAGAAGACGGCTCGGCAATCCAGAGCACTTGCTATTCTTGCAGAGGACTCAGGTTCAGTTCCCAGCACCCACACGACGGCTTATAACAACCTGTAACTGCAGTCCCAGAGGTTGCAGTCCCAGCAACCTCTTTTGGTCTCTGCAGGCAGTGCACACATGTGGTGCTCATACATACATGCAGACAAAAACTCCTACACAGAAATAAAAATAAAAAAAATAAACCTTTTTAAAAAAGAGAGAGCGAGAAGAAAAAAAAAAATGTGTGGTTATATCCCCAAACAACAACGCGGCCCACAGCTTGGTGTAGCATCACTGGTTTTCCTCACAGTGGCGGCTCACACAAGCCAGCTGGCCAGGCACTGCTCGAGGTTGCCACGCTACCCCGAACACTAATGGCCTCTCACTGGTCTCTGCTAAGGCCCCATGTCTACTTGCCTAATAGTGACTTGTGTGCCCTCCTTCTGATATTAGAAAGACAGGGAGTCGATATCCTAGTAAAACCTGAAAGGTCCTGTGGGCTACACACTGAGTATACAATCTGGAATTCAACTCTGTGCCTCCCTGCAGCTGGTGACCCGAGACGGTATTTAACTTCTTTGTTCCTCAACCACAGAACAGAAAAGCAAGTCCATTATAAGCACACACGAAGATGATCCGTGTAAGGCACTTTAGCGCAATGCTTGGCAAGCCGTAGGCTCTCATGAAATGCTAGCTTCTACCACTGAACATCAGCATCATGAAGGCACTTCCCACAATGCCTCAACTACAATTAACCACCTTGCTACAGGAAAACTGCAAGGCACGGCTCATAAGAGCTCAGCTGGCTCCTCTGATCACGCTGACTGAAGAGCTGAAGGGCTGGGATGGCCCCTTCTTAGATCTTGAGAAATCTACCATCTGGCCAGAAGAAGAGTATGACAGCCAGGTTATGTCTGTAACCCCCTAACTCAAGAAGCTGAGGGAGAAGGATTGAGAGCTTGACACCAGCCTGGGATACAAAACAAGACCTTGTCCCAAAAAAACACAGCAGGGCTGGAGAGATGACTCAGCAGTTACGGGTGCCTGCTGCTCTTGCAGAGGACCTGAGTTCAATTCCCAGCATGTACACCGCAGCTCACAACCATCTGTAACTCCAGCCCTCGCCTGGCCTCCAAGGGTTCCAGGCACACATGTGGTACACAGATATGCATGGAGATAAAACACCCAACCACACATATAAAATAAATAAATAAAATTAAAACAAAACAAATGGGGGTGGAGAAGGGAGGACTAGAGAATTTGCTCAGCAGTTAATAGCATTTGCTGTTCTTGTAGAGACCTAGGTTCAGTTCCTAGCACCAACATGGCAGTTCACGGTAACTCCAGCTCCGTGGGCTCCAGCTCCCTCTTCTGTTCTCCACAGGCATGCATGCACGTACACACGCACATACAAAATGGGGCTGGAGAGATGGCTCAGTGGTTAAGAACACATGCTGCTCTTACAGAGGACTCAGGTTTGATTCCCCACGTCCACACGGTAGCTCATAACCATCTATAGCTCCAGTTCCAGGAGTGCTCAAACCCTCTTCTAGACTCAGTGAACACTGACACTGCACACACCGCATACTGACATGCAGGCAAAATACTCATACTCACACTTTTATAATCTTTAAAAAATAACGCATTATTTGAAAAGAAATAAAAACTGGGCTGTAGCTCACAGGTTTGGGGCTTGCCTAGCATGGATGATGTCCTAGGTGGGAAAAAATTACACCAAAGAGTAAAAAGAGTAAGACTGTAAGCGTGTGGCGCTAACTCCCTGGCTTAATTCTAGATTATTTTCCCTGGCTGTAAAATGGGGACAAACAACCTCATTTTAATAGCTGGCCAGAAGAACGCAGATCAGGGAACAAAACATACTTTGTGAGGACATGATGTAAGAGATCTTCCTGACTTTACAAACCAGGACAGCTGCTCTAGCAGGTCTGGAGAACTGGGCCACAGATGCTAAAGCAATCTTTGTAAGTCTCCTTTTCGGTTTTGTTTTATTTGGAGAAAAGAGTGTGGCTAGGAAGCCCAGGCTGGCCTGGCTCAACGTTCTGCTTCAGGCTCAGAAATGCTGGGATAATGGGTGGGCCCTACCAGCCCATCTTTCCTTTCCTTTTTAAATGGTCCCTGATCTACCCAAACAGCCAATAGTAATCTGTTGTTTTTGGTTAAATCGCCTTGTTTTTTTTTTTTTTTTAAAAAAAAAAGTTGTTGTTGTTAAATCCAAAACTCTTTTAAAATGAGCCGTGCTCAAGTCAAACACAACATTTTTTTTAAAGGTAGGGTCTCACTGTGTGACTAGCCTAGAGTGCTCAGAGGTCTTCCTGCCTCTGCCTCCTGCCTCTGCTCCTCTCCCTCCAAGTGCTGGGATTAAAGGTGTACACCACTACGCCCTTCTTAAACAGGCGCTTTTCTGTGATGTGTTCCCAAAATAAAGATTAGCCTCATCAACTCAAAAGAGTCGGTCAGCCATGCTTCACGGCAGACTTTAGGGGTCCTGGGTTTCCAACTGGTTACCTTTCAAGGGCCACGAAGGAAGGGGTGGACTACCCACTAAATCAGCTGTAGGGAACTTTCAGTTCTTTGCTTCCGGCTAAGCATTCAGAGCTGGGAAAGCCGACTTTCAGAGGCTCCGTGCCTCTGGAACAGAATTTGCTGGGTCGGTATTTAGAGAACGCTCATGCGATAGCATCTGTCAAAGTTTAAGCATTGGGAAATCACCAGCTCGCTCTCTGCTGGGGCACGTTCCGGGAAGCCTAGGGACAAGGGCGCGCTGGGCCCCCAGGGCTGCTAGGGAAGGGGCCTGGCCGCCTCCTACTGGCCCGCCACCTAACTGCACCGCATCCCCAGGCCCTGCAGGGGTGGGGTGGGGTGGGGTGGGGTGATAATGCCTTTATTCCGCGGAAGGAGGGGCGTGCGGGTGGAGGATCGGTGACTCGGGCGAGCACCGTGGGACCCGAGCCGCCCCCGTGGCCAGCTGACTGGCGTGCCTTCGGGTGCAAGAAGTGCGCAGCCCAGAGCAAGCAGGGGGGTGCAGCTTACTTCATCTCGCTCCTCCGGGAAGTGGCCCGGGCTGGCTACCTCGACAGGCGGCTGGGGCGTTGGGGGGACCTGGGACCCCTTGCCGGTGCTTCGTCTTCGGCAGGTGCGCGCTTCACGCGGGGCCGCGCCTCGGTGCTCCGAGAGCGCCCGGGCGCGAGGCCAAGTTCGCCCGGGATGCCGCAGTATTTCAGGCTGCGTAGCGACAGGGCCCAACGGGCAGGCCTCAGGCCACCGCGTCCCCGCGCTGCGCTCACCCGGGCGCCAGGAGCGCGCGCAGCGGGGCCTAGGGCGAAGCGCGCGGAGGAGGCGGGGCCTCGGGCCTGGGCACGCCCCCTATCTCGTGGGCGCGGTGGCGGAGGCGGGGCCTTCGAGTGCTTCCTGGCGTCCTGCTGCTATGCTTGCATTCACGGTCTTTTCTCTTACCAGGGTCATTCTCTCAGTGGCAGGGCTGCCCTGCTGCGCGGAGACGCGCATGTGCCCCTGAAGATGCTAGGGGTGGAGATAGTGGATGTGTCATTGAGAAGATTCAGAGGATGAGCTGTGTCTCTGGCTTGTCGTCTGGAACCTTCCCCAGGCCTCATGGACCCGTCCCCTCCCCCCTCCTGCCTGTAGAGTGAACAGCTTGATCCACTAGGCATTCCCGTACCCAGAGGAGTGAGTTAAACGCTGGGAGTGCACACTCTTGCTACACCTTCGCCAGTCAGCTCCAGATCTCTGACACCCCCTAATTTACAGAGTCTTGGGACTGTCTCTGTGTTCTTCTGTAAATGAAGGTAGTGAGAGTGTGGGCCAAAATTTAACTGTCAGGTGATGAGTGTTAGCTTGTGCCTGTGTGGCTTTAAGTAAGACAGGAAATAAAAGGATGCTTTAGGTAGAGAGCAGCAAGTGTTTAAAAGACAGCTCTTGGCTCCATCCCACCCCTATCCACTTTGGTGCCCTGTTCTCAACCTCATGCCCATTTTAATTCTAACCCTACAGTGTCCCCCATGACCCTGACACTGAAGATGAAGCTGTTTCTTCCTCTGTGGCCCTTAATCTCCGCAGAACTCAAGCCACTTTGGGTGGAGGAAGGCAGGGATGGTGCTGTACTCAGGGCAGGATGCCCTTGGCCACCTCCTAGATGAGGGTGCCCATCTTTACTCTTGGAGCATCACAGCTCTGTTCCTTCTTGAGAGGCTCCTCCCAGACATCCCACTGACTGCATGAAAGGCTGCATGGTCACCTCTGAGCCTCCCACCTGGAGAGGGGGACTCTGGTGTGAGAGGAAACATGAACCAGCCCTTTCTTTCAAGATGGTTGCTCTCCAAGTAGCACTAGCAGGGGGAATTTGTCAGGACCAGAAGAACCAACAGGCATGATTACCACATGGGATGTTGGGCAAGAAGGTTCCAGGAAGGCTGGGGAGCTAAGGGAAGCTGGGGCCCACTGTCACCACGCCCAGGGCCACCAGGAGGCCTGAAGAAAAGACTGCTGATCCTCAGCAAGGATTGAGGTCACATTGAGTGCAGTCTGAGGTGGGACATGGGGCAAAGTGCCAGGCCTCTGAGCCACCTCTAGAACTGGAAGTCAGGGTCTAAGGCAGGGGTCAGCCACACTGGACTCAGCTGATGTCAAGAGTCTTAGCCTAGAGCCCTCCTCACATTCCCTAGTCCTGAGACACAACCAGGACCAGGGAAAGTGTAGATGGGAGTGGACAGATATCCAGAGGTTGAGATGAGCAGGGTACTTCCCAGACCTCTATGTGGCCATCATAGAGTGTCATCTCTGCTTACTTTGAAGACATCTTTTAAAACATCCCCAAACCAATTTAGCTGTGATGGGCTTGATAGGAAACACTTGTGTGTCCCCTATGTGGTGAGGACGGAGCTGGGGAAGGAATGAGCAGGTCATACACCTCCGCTGGACCGTTGCTCCCACGTTGTTCTAAGTTGCTGAGTTTCTCCGCCCTCCCCCCTCATCTGTGTCTGTGTGTGCACACGTGTAGGTCAGAGGTCATCGAACGGGTGCCTGCTTTTATCTTTCTACACTTTTTAAAAATATGTATTTATTTTATTTTACGTGCATGACTGTTCTGCTTGCATGTATTTATGTGCACCGCATGTGTACTTGGTGCTGGTAGATGTCAGAAGAGGGCATCAGATCCCAAGAATCTGGAGTTAAGGATCGTTATAAGCCACCATGTGGGTGCTGGAAACCGAACCGGGTCTTCTGCGAGAGCAACAGTGCTCTTAACTGCCAGGCTGTCTCTCCAGTCTCCATCCCTTTGTTTTTAAGTCAGGGTCTCTCACTGAACCTGGAGCTTGCTGATTGGGTTGTTCCATCTCCAGTGCTTGGATTTCAGGATATATTTCACTGTGCCTGGCTTTTTTATGTGGGTGCTCCGGATCCAAACCTAGGTCCCCCACCTGCACAGCAGTCACTGTACCCACAGACCTGTCTCTCACCTTCGCCTCAGTCTCCCCCCATCCTACCCCTGTGGCTTCTGCTTTGATCTGAACAATTTCTTCACTTTCTCCAGAGAAACAATCCGGTTATGCTAAACCCCAATAGTCTAGGTATAAGAGCACTGCCTCCCCCAAATCAGTCCCGGAAACCTTGTCCGTGCGGGCTGTGGGATTGGTTCCAGGGCCTCTGCCTGCGGAGTTTCTTATTTCCGTGCTAGCTGCTACTACCCACTCCAAACCGTATCACACGGTGTGCTCTCAGAGCTCCGTGAAGGAAGGTGGGGCCAGGAGGAAAGTGCCTCTTGGGGGAAGGGTTCTGTGATCAGATTGCATCCGGCTTGTCTTGTCCTGGGTAAGGAAGGCACCAGGGCTCCGTTTATGAAACACATTGGTGAGACTTTGCTTCCTAGTCATCACATAGCATACTGGGTAAGCAGAAGTCAGGGCTAACTCAGCCTGCTTTGCAGACATGGAAAGTGAAACCGAGGGAGATGAATGACTCACAGAGATGTCTACGGAGTTAGAAAGAAAATCACGTTGCAGTTTCTATTTTCAGGCACCATGCCCCAAGTCGGCTCTACTTGCTGGCTCCTTGTTTCTCACAGGGGAGGGAGGGAACAGGTGTCCTATGTTTTTCAGGCCTGGGTAGACATTTTCATCCCCAGATGAAAAACCTCCAAATGACTCGTTATGTTTTAAAGCAGCGATTATTTCATTTTCTTTTGCTGCCATAATAGGGTACCACATCTAAACAGCCTAGATCTGTCATCTTGCTGCTCACTGGCTCTGGTCTGGCTGGGCTATAGGGTCAAGGCTGAGCTCCGGTGTAGAGAAGCCATTTTCTGGCTCTGTCTTGCTTCAACCGTCTTCTTCTGCTCATGGCACAGCTCAGTGCCTGTGATCTAAGGAATTCCTAGTTTCCCTCTGACTTTCGCTGAGGACTGTTCTTAGCTTGAAAGTTCCTTGCCTGGGGCCCCTATCTTCAAGGCTTGGATGAAAGCTGAGAATTTCTCTTGCTCTTATCTGGGTGCAGTTTCTGACTCAGCCAGGACAGGCAGGGTGTTTGCTTTAAGAGCCTGTGATATTAGACTGGGGAGGGACACATGATAATTCCAAATTATAATATTTCTCATTTTAGACTCCATATTGGGGGCGGGGGGTGGAACTCTCTGTGTAGACCAGGCTGGCCTTGAACTCACAGAGATCTGCCTGCCTCTGGCTCCTGAGTGCTGGGATTAAAGGCATGTGCCATCACTGCCAGGCCCCCAAAAGTATTTTTAAGTTTATTTTTACTTATATGTATATATGTGTATACATGTGTGTACAAGTGCCTGAAGAGGCTAGAAGAGAGCATAGGATCCCCTGGAACTGGAGTTACAGGCTGTGTGGGCCACCCAATGTGTGTGCTGGTGTCTCAGTTAGGGTTTTTATTGCTGTGAAGAGACACCATGACCATGGAAACTCTTATAAAGGAAAAAACTTAATTGGGGTGGCTCGCTTACAGTTTCAGAGGTTCAGTCCATTATCATCATGACTGGAAGCGTGGTCACGTGAAGGCAGATGTGGTGCTGGAGTAACAGCTGAGAGCCCTACATCTTTCAGGGAACAGGAAGTTGACTTGAGACTCGGGGCAGTATCCTGAGCAAAGGAAACCTCGAAGCCCACCCCCACAGTGACACACACCCCATTTTGGAAAACAGTGGAGCGGGTCTTCAAAGGTCAAACACAGAACTACCCTGTGACCTTACTGTTCTGCCATGAGTATACACACCCAAGGAAAGCAAAAGCTTGTATTCACATTAAAACATGCATATACATGTTCATAACTGCATAATTTTCAAGAGTCAAAACGTAGAAATAATCCAAATATCCATCTAACCATGATGGCATCAACAAAACAAGGCACACCCAAGCAATTAAACATTATTTATTGGGGATTGAAGAAATGGTTCTGTGGTCAAGGGAGCTTGTGCTCACTCCTGAAGTAGACTGGAGTTTGGTTCCCAACTGTGGTGGTTTGAACGTAATCGGCCCCCATAATCTCTTAGGAAGTGGCACTATTAGGAGTGGGTGTGGCCTTGTTGGAGGAAGTGTGTCACTGTGGGGGTGGGCTTTGAACCCTGCAATGCACCAACACTTGTTATTGTCTGGCTCTTGATTGTAGCCATTCTCGAGGCTGCGAAGGGGGATCTACTTGTCATTTTTATTTGCATTTTCTCTAGCACCTAATGATGCTGATGACCATTGCCTGTCTTCTTTATCATCGATGTTTTCTGGGGAAATGTCTAGTTCGGTTCTTTGCCCATTTTGGTCTTGTGTGTATCTGTGTGTGGGTACTTGAGGAGAGGTTCTTTGCCCATTTTGATCTTGTGTGTATCTGTGTGTGGGTACTTGAGGAGAAGCCAGACACTTTGGATCCCGTGGAGCTAAAGTTACAGTTGGTGTGAGCCATGTGGTGTGGGTGCCAGGAGTGGAGCTCAGGTCCTCTAGAAGAGCAGCATGAAACCTGAACTGCTGAGCAATCTCTCCAGCCCCAGTTCTCAAAACATTCCCAGTACAAATTCCTCATCCACTAAGTTATTTGGGTTTTGGTTTTTTGGTTTTTCTTGTTGTTGTTCACTTTTTTTGTTTTGGTTTGGTTTTTTTGAGACGTGCTGTCTTAGTTTGCCTTCTACTGCTCTGACAAAGACCGTGACCAAAAACAACTTTGGGAGGAGGAGGATTATTTTAGCTTACGTTTTCTAATCCAAGATTGAGAAAGTTGCCAGAAACTCAAAGCAGGAACCTGGAGGCAGGAACTGAATCGGAAACCATGAAGAAAAGCATCTCACGGGCATCTCCATGGCTTGCTCAGCCTGATTTTTTTTTTTAATATACAACCCAGGACAACCTGCCCAGAGACAGGATAACCTGCCCAGAGACTGGACAACTTGCCTAGAGACAGTAAGTACCACCTACAGTGAGCTGGGCCCTCCCATATCAATCATGAATCAAGAAAATGCCCCCACAGACTTGCCTACAGGCCAATCAGATGGAGGCATTTTTACATTTGAGGGTCCTCCTTTCCAAATGACTCTAGCTTGTACCAAGTTGACAAAAAAAGCCAACCAACACACAGGGCCTCATATAGCCCAGGCTGGCCCCAACTTCACTATGTAGCTGAGGATGACTTTGAACTTCTAATCCTCCTGCCTCCATCTCCAGAATACTGGGATTATAGGTGTGCACCATCAGGTCTAGTTTATGAAGACTGGAGATTGAACCCAGGGCCTTGTGAATGCTAGGGAAGCTCTATATCAACTGAGCTGCACCTCCCCAGCCTCCCTCATTTTGTTAGCTCTCTCTTCCTTTTCCTGATGGTGTCCTTTAAGACATGAAAGTTTTTAATTCTGATGATGTCCATTTTATCTATTTTTACTTTTGCTGTCTTCGCTCTTAGTGTCCTATCTAAGAAGGCTAACCCAATGTCATAAAGATTTTTCTGTGTATGGTACTGTGGATGAAATCCAGAGCCTCATGTACACTAGAGCAAGTATTCTGCCACAGAGCCACACCACAGAGCCAAATCACTGAGCCACACCACTGAGCCACACCACAGTCTTGCCAGGGAAATGCGTGCTTTGCATTCTCTCCTAGAAGTCAATCCTTTAGGCTTCTATGTTTAGGTTTGTTTGCTGTTTTTGTCTTTTTCATTACTGAGGATAAAACCCAGGACGCTGAGCCTATGACAAAAGCAATCTACCACTGAGCTACCCCGCTAGCCCAACGTACGTTTCAGATCATTCTTAGTTAACTTCTGTGGCATGTGGACATCTGCCTGTCTCAGGATTCACATGGTGTACCTTTGAAGCATTTGCTCACAGACACACAACGCACGCATGACCGAAACGCTTATCCCACCCCGTGCGACTGACCCAGGAAACCAGTACCTGACAAATAAAAGACCCTCATGACAACTGTCCACAGAGTGAGGGCACACTGAGGAGCCACAGACACCAAGCCCAGGTGCTGGGGAGTGGGGGTCCCTTCGCTCTGCACATGACCAAGATGACTGGGAGGATGTTTGTCTGAGGAGTACTGCAATACGTTTGGACAGAAGGGGCACGAGAGCAATGTGGCTCTTGCTGGAGCCAGATGGAGGGGGTAGAATCCCAAACTTGATTTGAGGCTTTCTAGGTGTGGGGAGCAAAGGGAAAAGCGGAGAGAGAGAGAGATCAGGAGCGTTGGCCTGAGTGTGAGCCAGGGCAGGACCTTGGGTAAGAAAAGAGAAGCACCTGCCCTCAGGGATGCCACCCCTTGCCTTGAGCTTCAAGGGGGAAGCAAGACGAGCTCTCAGCTGGCAGGCGCCACAGAAAGATAAAAGTGCTGGCAGCTGCTCCAGACATCACTGCACCAGCAAGAGCTGCATCGTAGCCTGTGTGCCAATAGAAGACACAGCCCAGCTATGGCCGAGCAGCTGTCAAGCTTAGGGTCCTGCGGGAAGGACAAGGCATCCTTGTAGGGAAATGTGATGGTCAGCAGGACCTCAGGCGACAGCGGCTTCTCCAGGAAGCAGGCTCTGTCTGCCTTTCCCCAGCCTGCCACTGCAGTGGCCTGGTCCGGGGCCAAGAGTTTGGAAGTCTCTGGTGAGCCAGCAGTTCCCAAGTGGCTGCAGGGTCACAGCGGGAGACAGGTCCACACTCAAAGGCTCCTTGCATTCCTCTTGTGCTGGAAATGCAGGTAAGGCACTCCTAAGACATCCCTCATCCATTCGGCCAGTAGCACCTGCCAAGCTCTGCCAGGCTCAGGGGCATAGGCAACGGCTCTGTTCTCTGTCTGTCTGAGGAACAGACAGAAATCAAATGGGGAATCAGAGTGTGGCCAGTGCCAGGAAGGAAATACGACTGAGAGACGGGTTGGGTCTCACTGGGTGCTTCGAGATGAGATCTGGAGGTGACATTGAAGGACAGGGGCTGGTGAACAAAAGCTGGGGGAAAATGTCCCAGGAAGAACACATACAAAGGCCCAAGCTAGGATCAGCTTGGCACCACAAAGAGCCAAAAGGTGGATAGCGCCATCCGGTCCCTGAGCAGAGGCTTCCTCAGGGCAGGGTCCGTGACGCACAGGACCTGGGAAACCACACTGAGACACGTGGGATTGATTCCAGTTGCCAACAGAAGGCTCTGTGGGATTTTAAATGAGAGAGAGGCACAACTGGTTTTCATGTTAGAAGTCTTTCCTAGCTGGGACTTGGTGGAGATATGAGAATGCAGAGTTCTAGGCCAGCCTGGGCTACAGTGTGAACCCGGAGTACAGAGCTCAGGCTCTGTCTCAAAATGAGTAAATGAATAAGGGCTGGGGATGTAGTTCAGTTGCTGGAGTGCTGGCCTAGCATGCAGGAAGCCCTGGGTTTGGTCCCCAGTACCTCATAAACCAGGTGTGCTGGCACATACCTGTAAAGCCAGCACTGGGGAAGTGGCTGCAGGGAGACCAGAAGTCCACTGTCACCTTTAGCTACCCGAGGTCAGCCTGTGCTTTATGGGATCCCGTCTCACAAATAAATAAATAAATAAATAAATAAATAAATAAATAAATAAATAAATAAATAAATAAGAAGCTAGATGTTTAGATGTTTTAGGCTCTTGGGTTACAGAGAAGCATGTTGGGTAGAATTCATAGTGGGGCCATTCAGGCTAGCTGCACAGCTCCAAGGTGAATTGGTATCGCATGCCTTTAGTCCTAGCACCCGAGGAGGCAGAGGCAGGTGGGTCTCTCAGAGTTTGGGGCCAGCCTGGCCTACATAGTGAGTTCCAGGCCAGCCAAAACTACATGGAGAGACCCTCTCCCTAACAAAGAAATAAGCAAACGTAAGTTTGGGGCTGGAGATGTAGTTCCATAGTAGAGTACTTGCCTAGCATGTATGAGGCCTGGGTTTTGATCTCCAGAACTGACAAGGAGGGCTGCTGTAGATTCTTCATAATCCAGCATGGCGGGGGAAACAGGTCCAGAGACAACTGACATGGAAAGATGGTATTGTTTTCAAAGTCCCCAACAGGGGGAAGGAGGACACCACACTAGGAAGTGTCTGGGTTGCTCACGAGGTAAAGCAAGCAAGAGGAGAATGTGCGGGTCTCTGCAACGAGGAATAACAGGAATAACGGCTCAGAGTAAGCAGGTCTGTGAATGGACAGATACTGTAGGCAGGAAAGTCCCTTTAGTCCGTTTCCTGCCACGGTAATGAACTTGCGACCTGTCCTTTATAATGAAAACAGACTTATTTAGTTCATAGTGTTGTTGGGGGGGGGTGGTCATTTGTTTGTTTCTGTTTTTGTTTTTTGGGGCAGGGTTTCTCTGTGAAACAGCTCTGTCTGTCCCAGAACTCACTTTGTAGACCAAGCTGGCCTTGAACTCACAGAGATCCACCTGCCTCCACCTCCTGAATGCTGGGATCTCCCATACCCAGGTAGTTCATAGTTTTCAAAGGATCAAGAACATGGCATTCCAGCCGGGCAGTGGTGGCGCACACCTTTAATCCCAGCACTTGGGAGGCAGAGGCAGGCGGATCTTTGTGAGTTCGAGGCCAGCCTGGGCTACAGAGTGAGTTCCAGGAAAGGCGCAAAGGTACACATAGAAACCCTGTCTTGAAAAACCAAAAAAAAAAAAAAAAAAAAAAAAAAAAAAAAAAAAGAAGAAGAAGAAGAAGAAGAAGAAGAAGAAGAAGAAGAAGAACATGGCATTCCTTTGGCAGCACCAAATGGTAGCCAGCATCATAACAGAATCATGTGTGCAGGGGACAGATCCCAGAGAGACGAGAAGTTAGAAAATGCATGGGACAGACTTTCCCTTTTACAACAAACTGCCTTTGCAAGAATGACCAGGAGCCCATGAGAACTGCCTTAATCCCCTCTGAGGGCAGAGGCCAAGCACCTGCAGGCCCCACCTGCCTCACAACATCACCTCAAGCTTCCAACACACATGCTTGTGTAGCACGGCCTGCCCCCTGCTGTCTGTGCTCGGTGATGAAGGCAGAGACACGATGATCTGATGATCTCAACGAGTGGGCAACGTGGGGCTCCAGGTTGTTCAGTTTGCATATAAAAAGCTCCCAGGCAAACTCTTGGCAACTTCTATTAACTAACTTGACCTGAGGTTCAGGGCCTTCTGTGTCAGCAGGGCTTCAGATATCAGAACACCAGAAACACTGGACTCCTGGGTTCTGTGGCATGGCCCTAGGGAGGAGAAATTAGCAGGACTGACTGATAGACAGACATCTATCAGGAAAGAGGAGAACCCAAAGCCAAAGCCTGCAAGTGAGTCCCCTGGCCACGTTTTTTACTTTGTTTTAAGTTTCTTTTAAGGGGACTGGAGAGATGGCTCAGTGATTAAGAGCACTGGCTGCTTTTTCAGAGGACCTGGGTTCAATTCCCAACACCCACGTGGTGGCTCACACCCATCTGTAACTCCAGTTCCAGAGGATCCAGTGCCCTCTTCTGGCCTCCATGGACATCAGACACACGTGTAGTGCACAGATATACCTGCAGCCAGAACACCTACATATGTAAAGTGAATAATTTAGAAGCACACATACATCAGACTCTCCTGACTGTGGAAATAATTGCTTCCTAATTTTTTGTTTTATTAAATCTCATTTTATTGAATTTGATTATATATATTAAGCAATATATATATATACATATGCCTATAACAGTTTTTTAAGACACAGTATAGTTATTTAGCCCAGGCTAGCCTCAAACCTCCCACAATCCTGGGATTACCGATATGTGCCACATCTGAGCATGTCATTCTTATTTGTTTGCTTATTTATTTATTTATTTATTTAGAGGCAGGATCTCACCTCACCTAGCTGTTATTCTTCTTTCTAAATCAAAATTTAGTAAATAGAGTCCCCATATGACATGAAATAAGTGCTCAATAATTTTAAAAAAAATGTTCTCTGGCTTTTGATGGCTCAGCTTCCTTGCAAGGAAGGACGGATGATGTTTTTGTGCCTGACAAAGAGCTATAAAGAATTCTGTACTGGTCAGGTTTTATTGTCCATTGACACAATCTGGAGTCTCCTGGGAAGAGGGAACCTTAATGAAAGAACTGCTAAGATCAGAGAGAATGTCTTGATTGACAGCTGCTGTGGGAGGGCCCAGCCCACTGTGGGAGGCACCATCCCTAAGCAAGTTGGCCCGGGCTGTGTAAGAAATGCAGCTGAGCTGAGCATGAGGCGGGCAATAAGCAGCATTCTCGCTTGGTTTCCGCTTCAGCTCGGCTTCAGCTGCTGCCCTGACTTCCCTCAGTGATGGACTGTGACCTAGAGAGTAAACCAATTAGAGCCTTCCCTTCCTTGAGTCACTCTGACATGGTGTTTATCACGGCAACAGAAAAGCTAACTAGAGCAGAGTCCTCTAGAAAATGACCTTGACCTGGTAAGAGACTCAATGAGCCGGGATGTCATAACACCTGGCGTCAATGCTTGCTGATCTAGTAGATGTCACTCGGCATCTGCCGTGTGGGTGGAATATTGATTCTTGGTGAGAAATTGGATTGTGTGGTTTGGGGCAGATGAAGAAGGACTCAGGTGGGTTTTTTGACACTGGAGCATTCCCGTCACATCGACTGACAAATGCACATGTTAGAGGTGACCATGTGGCACCTTCAAGCTTGGCTGTTTACAGGCAAAAATATAATAGCAATGGGTTGCAGCCTTCTCCTGTCAACCAGACTGTACACACTTTGCAGGTAAGGTGTCTGGTAGCTCCCGGCTTTACCTAGTGCCCCCAAAGGCTCTTCTTACCCATGTTTGTTGGTTACATGAGTGAATTAGTTAACAGAGCAGAGTTGTTAGCAAGGTGGATCTTTGTCAGATAAACTTCTGTTTTTCACATATAAAAAATCTCTCACTTGGTTGTGTTTTTGGGGAGTTCAGGAGAGTGAAAGAGCTGGGGAGATGGCTCAATGGGTAAAGTATTTGCTGAGTAAGTTTGGGGTCCAGGGCCCCAGAACTCAGATAAAGCTAGCTTAGGACATAGCATGGGTCTGTAATCCTAGCACGCCTGCTGTGGTATGAGCAGCTGGTCCAGAGCACAGCAACAACAAGAGACCCCGCCTCAAGCAAAGTGAAAGGTGAGGACCAACAGCTGAATTTGTCCTCTGACCTCCACACACATGCCATGGTGCACACACAACACACGCACAACAGACACACATACACACAACACACATACATACACACCCAACACTCACACATACATACACACACACATACATACACACCCAACATACACACATAACACACACACACTTACATACACACCCAACACACATACATAAACACCCAACACACACACACACAACACACATACATAAACACCCAACACACACACACACACACACACACACACACACACACACACACACACACACACGATTTACAGATTTACAGAGATCTGCCTGCATCTGGGATTAAAGGCATACACTGCCACACCCAGCACAAAAGATTTTGTAAAAAGAACGAACAGACAGAATTGGAGGAGATGTTTGGAAACAGCATCTCTGATTAAAAATTAACATCCGAAATTCATAAAGGCCTCTGGCACCGTGATAGCAATAACTACCACAAAGAAATATCAAACAGTCCTAGGCTCACTTGAACCAGAAGGAGGAGGAAAGAGAGGAAGGGAGGGAGGGGAAACTGGGATGTCCTGTCAAAGAGCCTTGATGTCCCTCCAATGCATCCTAAGTGAGACGCTTAGACACCTGTCTTTCTGTTCCTGTGTCCCCGCCGCAGTAGGAGGCAGAAGTGCCACAAGGAGGAGGAGACATCAGTGGGAAGACACTAAACTAATAGCCACCCGTCCCCCCCCCCCCGCAGGGGGCGGGATGGGGGGGGCATGACTTCGGGTTGCAGTTCCTTTGTGGGACTGGGGAAGGGGCCAAGAATTCTAGGGCCTAGCCTTAGACGCCACTCAAGGGGCACAGGAGCCATTTTTTCGGACCAGGGAAAACGTGGCTGTTTTTTTTTTACACCCTGTGAGTTCCACTTGTTCAGTGCGGCAGTCACAGGCAAAGGCTTTAAAAATGTCTCCCAGGGGCTCATCTGGCCATTGCAGCCAGCACAATTAGCACATGTACTAACGAGGGATGCTGTTTGCACTCTCCACCTCACCTCTACCTGCTCTCTGCAGATAGTGCGCTCCTCCAAACGCCTGCACTCATTAGTTCTATCAAGTGGCAGAGCCTGAAGCTAGTTGGCTTGGTCGTGTCCTGGAACTTAGTACAGAGAAGTGGATTCAGATAGGGCCTCATCCAGGGAGTGCTTAATTCTCCGAGTCAGAAGAGAAGCTTCCTGTGAGCTTATTGAGTGGGTTCAGGGGAGTAAGTGTTTCAGCGACCTCAGCCTAGGTTGGGGTTCTTTTCTTCCTTTCTTCCTCCCTTCCTCACTCATTCCTTTCCCTTCCTCCTTCCCTTCCCTTCCCTTCCCTTCCCTTCCTTTCCCTTCCCTTCCCTTCCCTTCCCTTCCCTTCTTTCTTTCCTTTGAAGACAGAATCTCATGTAGCCCAGGCTGGCCTCAAACTCACTATGTAGCCAAGGATGACCTTGAGCTCCTCATTCCCCTGCCCTATCCTCCCTAAAGCTGGAATTATGGGCATATGCCACCATCCCAGGTTTATTCCATGCTGGGAATGGAACCCAGGAAGGGCACTGCTCAAGGACACCACTAAGAGCCAGACTCACTGCGAGGCTCCACCTCCAAGCCCCAAGGCTTTCTCCTCCAGCAATACTGAAGGTCCCCCAGCCACCCTCCTGCCTCTCGGCTCCACAGCACGTGTGTGGTCTCCTCATCTGCCCTAATTACGAATTACGAAGGCTGGGACACACACATCTCTGGGTAAGCGGGTACAGCGCTGACAGCCGTGCCACCTTAGTCCCGGTCCCATGCCAGCTCTTTTTCCTAGGATCAGGCTGAAGGAGGTGGTCCACAGAGACCAGGAATCTTACTTTTCCAGGAGCTCTCTCTTCTCTTTAAAAACAGCCTTTTAATTAGATTCGAGTTATAAAAAATTCAATCTGCTTTTTTTTTTATTACTCTTCTGCTCTTTGAGATTGTACCCTTGGTGCCTGAGAACAGTGATGAGCAGAAGTCAGCAGACAAAAGCAGGCACATTCCAAGAGCCTGAGTTAAAACAAAACAAAACAACAACAACAGCAACAACAACAAAAACAGTCGCTGATACCCGCCCCCCAGGAGACTGGGATTCCTCACTGACCCACCCAACGCTCCTTCCCCCTTCTCCCTAGTGACAGAGCCTTGTTTCTATTCTGTGTGGCAATGCTAATAGTTAGTTGGGCCACTGTATTCCTGAGCTTCTTTTGCAGCTAGATATTTCCACGTGCCTAAGTTCTGCCCATCAGAGTGCGAACAAAATTGATCAAGTGGAATCATGAGGAGGATTTGACTTTTGTCCATAGTTTTCTTTTTCTTGCCTCTTCTTGTTTGAGGTGTTGATGGGACAGATGGCATGCCAGCCTCTCTTTTGGCTCATAAAGAGTGGAGTCTCAGGCTAAGGATGGCAGAAGAGAAGGGGGAGGAGCCAGGGTCTCTGGTGACACAAAGGAGCCACCATAGCTACCAAAGACCGTTAAAACATTTTGACCTCTACAATATTTTTTTAGTTTAAAAAAATGAATTTATGTGTTTATTTGGGGACCAGGAATCAGGAACTGCACATGCGCCGAGGAGACATGTCTGGGAGGCAGAGAACAGGCTGTGGGAGTGGGTTCTCTCCTCCCACACTCTGTGGGTCCCAGGGGAGGAGGCTGCAAGCGCCTCTTTACTGTTGAGCCATCTCACCGGCCCCTCAATGTTGTTTTTAAGTGGAAGAGAAATTAGTTCCTGTTTACCCACAGGGGCCCTTAAGTTCCTCTACATGTGACCAGTCTACAGACAGGGATAGACCAACTTTCAAGAGACGTATTTGTTCACATGGGATCCTTAGGATAGGCCCTGAGCTCACCACTGCTTTCTTATACAGTCTTGAACAAAGAGACGAGGACAGACAGAGGGACATCCACCAGAGCACTTGGGGAGAAGATTTTACCTTCAGGCCAACAGGAGGAAACAGCCCCACCAACACCTTCCTCTGGAACTGCCAAACCCCAGAACTGTGAAAAGGAGAGATTTCTGCTGTTTCCGGCCTGTGATGTGCTGATATAGCAGCAGGGACAGACAGACAGGCATCCGAGAGATGGTGGGAAGCCAGCAGCTGGCCAGCAGGGAAGCAGCCATGGAAAGTCTATGGTTGTCATTGTTGTTTGTTGAGGGGCGTCTCTCTCAGACTAGACAGTTTCCTGGGAAAGAATCTGCACAGCCTCTGTCTACACAAGGGCACCGTCCCACTGAGAAAAGACAGAGCCATGCATGAGCCAGGGAGCAGGGAACCCAGCACAGCAGCCGATGGCAGGCTGCAGGGACTGTGGCAAAAGGCATGAGGAGCAGAGATATGGAAAGAGGCAGGTGTGTGTGTGTGAGTGTGTGTGTGTGTGTGTGTGTGTGTGTGTGAGTGTGTGTGTGTGAGTGTGTGTGTGTGAGTGTGTGTGTGAGTGTGTGTGTGTGTGAGTGTGTGTGTGTGTGTGTGTGTGTGTGTGTGTGTGTACAGAAACTGTCGGCTGAGAGTGTGAAGGCTACACCTCGTAGCCTTTGGCTTTGGCAAGCCTTTGTTCTAAGCCAAGGGCCCATTCTGAAGGAAGGCGGATTGCCGAGTTCAGGCTGCAGGAAACAGAGCTCCCAGCTCGTGCATCAGGACAGGGCAGAAGCTACCTCTATGTCTGTGACCAGCAGCTGTGACATGGGGTTGTAAGAAGCACTTTCACTCGCAGTGTGAGAATTTTGCAAGTCGTATGGGGGACACAGATTGGCCTGGAAGTGAGCAGTTTGACTCAGGCCCATAGAGAAGACCAGAAGACGGCTTCTCCACTTCTTCACAAACCCAATGGGTCCTATGTGCTCCTGGCTATTGCTGGGGGCTCGGCAGGGATGAAACAACCATCCCATATCTTGTTCTGTGGCAGGGAGACAGTGAGATAACCTATCAGCAAAAGCAGGTTCAGGGGACGTTTTGGTGCAGATGAAGAAATACAGGCATATGCCCAAGGAGATACTCAAGGGCCCTGGAAGGCTGCCTTGTGATAAAAATAGCTTCCATTTGGCTACTGGGGCCTGAAGATATACCCACCATTCCTTTTGTAGTTAAAGTGTCTTTGTTCTTCTGTTAGACGCAAACTCTCTTGGGGAGGATGCTCCCAGAAGCCAGTTAACTACCAACATCTTGGCGAAATAGTTTAACCCGTGAGGAAGTGCAAGCTAAACCTAGCTGGGCTGGACTGAGGGAGACAGCAGCAGAGACTCTTTGTGGGCAGAACTGGATTTCTCCTCTGCTCTGCACATGGCACCTTCTTAGTATAAACAATGAGCAAACGAGGAACCCCAAAGATGTGGGTGCAAGCTGGCCTGTGTGCTCCTTGGACGTGCATGGTTCTGCTTAAACACATCAAGAGCCATCCGTGGCCGGGGATGCAGGAACACTTGGTTAGGGTAGGAAGGGGTCTCACCAAGGATGTGGTGCATTTGGCTTTGTCATCTGGGTGTCCTAGGAGCAGAAGGATCTCCATATGAGGTCATCAACATAAATGACATAAGAGACCCAGAATGAGACAACCTTCATCTTCTGCTGAATGAGTACCTTGTATCCCCTTCCTGATTGGTGGCTGTGGTTTTGTGTTGGTAGGGAAAGTTAAGGATGTTGAGGTCATCTGAGGCTTTACTCGGCAGGAAAGGAAAGCTGTGATCCATTTTATTTCTTTCCACTCCCAATCCAGACATGGGGTAATCCACAGGCCAGGGGACTTTTTATGATTTAATGACAAGAGAATCTCCCAAATCTAGGGACACTCTTGACTTCCGATGGTACTAGCCCAGGTTACTGGAGAGTGAGTACCTGCTTCATCCTTAAAAGGAACAGCCCAGCCATGATTTGAGAGTGACCTCCCACTAGAACTTCCTCTAGCTTTAACCTGTTTTTTCCCTGATGTTACTGAAAATACAAGCAACAGCAGGATCAGTGCCTGCCAGCCCTACACGTGGAGCTTGGCCACAGCTGCCTTTAGCCCCTGCATGCACACGCCTCCTGTCCTGTCACCCCAGACCCCCCAAACAAGAGTGAAATAGCACACATGGTTTGCCTTCTTCTCAGGGCCCAAGTTGACTAAACCGTGTTTGTGGTAAAGCTCAAAGATTTGGAGCTATCTAGTACAGCTATCAAGGAGAAATCCAGTACAGCTTACTACTGTCCAAATGACCGCCATGGACCCTAAATTTCTGTTCATTTTTATTTCAAAGTGAATGGTTGGGGCTGGAGCTACAGTTCAGTGGTAGGCTGCTCGCTTAGGTTGTGAGAAGGAAGCTCCGTGTTCCTCTGCCAGCATTTCAAAAGGGGGAGGGGGAGGGGAGGAGGAAGATGAGGGCCAGAAGAAGAAAAGGAAGAGGAAAAGGAAGATGAGGAACAGAAGGAGGAAGAGAAAGAGGAATAAGAGGAGGAAAAGGAGGAGGAGGAAGAAGAGGAGAAGAGGCCACCACGGTTTGTCCCCTCTGGTTCAGTACCACCCAGTCAGTGTTTTCTTAACACATCCACATGGGATTCTGGGTTTTGTTAATAACAGCTGACCAAGTTAGGTGTGAGTGACGGTGCTCCTCCATTCTCAGTCTTAGCATGACCTTGGGCACTGTGCGGTGACCTATATATAAAAAAGCATCGGAAGCCATGCCCACTGAGGACAGCAGAGGAATAAGCTATACGTGAGGCCAGCACAGAGTGCACATCCCAAAATGTCCCGTGAAAGACGGGCATCAGAGCCAGCTGAAAAGCAATGGCATAAACAGAGACAGGAGCATTTGCACTCAGGCCTGGTGAAGCAGAAGTGTGGGTAAGAGCCCTATGGCTTCAAGCCTGCCATTATTACCTGTGTGACCCAAACCTCTTTGTGCCTTGGTTTCCCTTTCTGTAAAGTGGGGTGATGGTAACACCTGTGCAAACAGTTGAAGGAATCAAAGGAGTCAACACCAAAAGCACAGGAGGGCCACATGTGCTTTAACCAAAGGGGCCACCGTCACTGCCTCCTGAAGATGGTGACAGGGGTAGGTATATCCCTTTCACCGCTGCTGTTCTCTGAGAAAATCATGCAGAGAGGTAGATTATGGCTGGGCAGAGAGAGGTCTAGCTAGAACCCATGAGTGTGTCCTGGCTGGGGAAAAGCATCTTTGCAGATATAATTAAATTGAGGACCGAGAGGGGCCAGAGAGATGGCCCAGTGGTTAAAAGCACTTACTGCTCTTGTAGAGAAACTGGGTTCTGTTCCTAGGTTCTACTTGGTGGCTCACAACTGCCTGTAGCTCTAGGTCCAGGGGATATGACGTCCTCTTCTGACCTCTGGGGGCGCTTGCATGCACATGGTGCCAGTAAACTCACTCAAGGATATGCGCGTACACATAAAAATAATAAAAAACTTCTTTTAAAAAAAGTGAGGGACCTAGAAATGAGATCATCTTGGATTAGGATAGCCTTAAACTCCTATTACAAAAGGAAAGGGGTGGGGCTCAGACAAGAGGGTGCTATACTGATATAGATAAGCAGGAGGGGGGGTGGCACACACCTTTAATCCCAACGTTTGGGAGGCAGAGGCAGACAGATACCTCTGTGAGTTCAAGGCCAGCCTGGTCTACAGAGCAGGACTACACAGAGAAACCCTGTCTTGAGGCTGAGGGAAGATAAGGCAGGAGGGCTATGTCTATGAGCTGGAGAGGGTCCCTGGCCTGGAGAAAGGCTGGATCTCAGTCTACTCAAGACCTCTTAACGAAGCTACCCTATCCACCCCTCCATTTCAGATTTTGGCTTCTTGAAATGGGAGATCACACATTTTTGTATGCCAGGCAAGCCCTCTACAACTGATGCACATCCACAGCACCTATGGGTCATACATTTCTGTTGCTCTATGCCTCCATGTTTGTGCTCAATTTTAGGAACAAATGTAGACAACATTGTGCGTTTCACATGTGATGGGAACTAAAGAAACGTGGCTTTGGATCACCATGCATCTGGCCTGGCCACTTTTGGTCATAGAACAAATACTCGAATCTTTCCTGCTTTCAGAGAGATGGAATTCTTGGACTCTTTGCATGTCATTGATCACATCACTTACAGGAGAAATCTGCATAGCAGAGGTGAATGTCAAGGTCATCTGAGGTCACAGCCCAGGCAGATCGCTCATTCAAGGGTCTGATGATAGGAGCAGCAAGAATTTTACAGGACCAAGAACCTGAAGGCGCAGGGTCTGATTCAGGCTGCAAATCACTGGCCAAGTGACCTTGAAGGTATCCTGTCAATTCTCAAGTCTCACATTTCCTACCCACAAAGGGGAAGTATATGGCTATGTGCTTTCTGGGTCCCTTCTGCTATGACATCTCAGGGGTCTCGGCAGCTTCCCTCCCCTCAGTCAGGAAGGAGTGCATGAGGAAGAAGAGGGTGGGGCAGTCTGGTTGTGGGTGGTCCTGGGCTGTACCCTCCAGCACAGCTCATGGTGTACAAAGCCCCCAAGCTAGGAAGGCGGGAGAGGGCACCAGCACAAGGTGATGCGGGTTGGCCATGGTGCACTGCACCAGGATGGCTGTGTCCCAGCAGGCTGCGGGCTGCAGAGGAGCCCTCCTGGTCTCTTACCTTGGGACTGAAGATACAGAGTTGGTGCAATTGTTCCTACTGAGCAGGCTATTTAAAGGGGGAGTTTTACAATACCTTCCTGCATGTATGCACGTGTGTGCATGTGTGTGCATGTGTGCACAGGCACACAGACAGACAGACACACATGTGCACTTTCTCCTTCACTGTCCTTTCTCATACTCTTGAGTTTATAATACATTCAAAGCCTGAGAATACCTGCATCCCCCTCACCCTCTGCTGTCTCTCGGTGTATCTGTTCTGAGCCATCCCCTGTGGGTTATAGTGGAATGAGCTATTTAACTATATCTGCATTTAAAGTGCGTTCTCTCCTGGAACTTTCTCAATTAAACCCCTGCCTCAATCTTAGATGATATTGGCTCACACAGAGGTGGGAGCACAGACTTCAGGACCTGAAGACACCTCAGGATAAAACTAACATTTAGTGGACCGTCTACGTTTCATGTTTTGAAATTTTTCTTCTTAGCAGAAATGCAAAAACAGGTGCTTCCCAAACTGTTGAGAATTTGCTGGTGGGCAGAGAGGAGGCTTCCTCTTTCTCACTGCTCTACCTTGAGCCATCCAGGAGAAAGCACCTGTCTGAAGTGTCTGTCACCTCTGCCTCAGCTCTGGCCATCAAGCTGCAGGGCTGAAACAAGTCCTACCCTTTCTGAAAATTCAAGCTCCAAGATTCCAAAAAGCCCCCCACCTTCCCCTCCTCCCTCCTCTTCATCTTCATCATCTCCAGGTGAGCAAACCTAGTAGAACAAAAGGGCCGGCCCTGGCATGTGGGGAGGAGAAGGCTCTGGAGATGCCTCCGGGAGTGGGCATCCTGCAGTGTCAGGGGTTTAAATTAAACTGGGCAGGGACAGGGGAGGCCAGCCCCGCCTGCAGCACTTGACTCCCCGCACGCAGCTGACACTTTGATTTTGGGTCCTGCCTCTCCAGCAGCAGCAGCAGCAGCAGCAGCAGTCTGCAACTTGCCAGCCACCCGGACAGACAGCTCAGCAGCTGGCAGCTGAGCAGGAGAGAGGTAACTTTCGGGCATGGGTGTGCTGTTGCAGGGTGGTAGTTATACCGGCTCATCTCTGTCCCTTTGGGCTTTCACAAAGCCTTCTCCCCTAAGGAGCTGGGAGTCCTCTCTCCCTGCACTTTGCAGGAACTCTGGCTCCAGTGAACTCCATCCAGGCTCTTTCCTGCATGACTTGCCAGCCGAGCAGCATAGAGAAAGCTGAGTCAGTTGCTCGCGGGAGTCAATTTAAAAATAATTTTAAATGCTATTTAAATTCTTTGGGGTGAAAAAAGCAGGGGGTGTTCTTTCTCATGTGGGTTTCACGTGTGCATCTTGTGTTTTAATTAGCTGCAGAAAATGTAAGTTTGTGGAGGAAATCATGATGGGGGTTTATGATTTAAAAAAAAAAAAAAAAAAAACTACTCCATTGCAGTCCCCGCTGCAGTCCCAGCAACCTGGTTTAACTGCGGAGGCTCTCCGTACAGTCTCCTCTCTCTTTACCCTTGCCAGAGTCTGGGCATCTGATCCCCGCCTGCAGGGCTGCTCCAAGCTTCCCCTCAACAGCCTCATCCCCTTGCCCACCCACCCTCTGCAGAGGACCCGGGTAAGTAAGCTGATGTCGGGGGACAGCTGGGGTTTGAAGGAGAATTTGGACACTGCAGCTTTAAGAATGCCGTACTGCGAAATCTTTCTCCTTCAAGTGACTGCAGAACCTCAGCAGTGGCTGCAGTGGGAGGAGGTGGATGGAGGTGGGGTGGGGGGAGAAAAAGGGGTGCCCACTCTCGGATGGGTCAGCTCGTCGGGTGCCTTGACCTGGGATGCACTCAGCCCCAGGCAAACCCAAAGCGGTTAGTTTCTTTCTCACACGCTGGGGGCGGGGACCCTGTGGACTTCCTGATGAGTTTGGGCTCAGTCCTGCCTGGGTGCGTGTCTTCTGCTGCCTCGTGCATTAGTGTGGCTCGCTGGCTCTTTAAGACATGTGCAGTAGGGCTGGAGCAGGCTGGTCCGAGCTGTTGTGATTTTTTTTTTTCAGCCCCGCTTGCACCCCGGGGACGCAGAGGCAGCCTTCATGGCCTGTTTGCAGAGGGGGCCGGTTTTATTTTTCCTGAATTTACTGAGAGAAGCGTTGGAGGGAAACTCAAACAGAGTGATTTGCTGTTCCTGGGGCAGAGGCTTATGTGTGAAAGAAAGGATAAAAACCCTTTGGTTGGCAGCGAGTGCTGAATGGTGGGTGTTGGGGAGTGGGGGAGGGGGCCCCATGAAGAGTTCGCCGAGATGGACTCACCTGCACAGAAAACGGGATGAAATGCATTCTGGTTATGGGCTCTTTCTGGGGAAGGTCCAAGCACCCTGAGGCACCCGAGCTGTGTCTCTGGTACCCAGACTTCTGTGCGCCCAGCCAGAGCGCCACCCCAAAGCGGAGGTGCCAGCTGGCAGAGTTCCAGGCCGGTACTGCTGGTGTGGCATCCCAGACACATAGTACTTGGGTCCAGGTCTGCATTGGGGGTGATGTCACAAAGTGCCAACCGATGACATCTGTCCGGCACTGAAGGACTCAGTTCCTTGTGATTCCTCTTTTGACCAAGAGGAAAAATCCTAGGTCTCATCAAACTTCAGTTCAAAAGCTATGCAGCAAACCTCTTAGATATAAATTATCCAGGCAGGCTCTGAAACAGCGATCGGGCATTAACTGCTGAGCTGATGGAGGGGAGTGACCTCCACGGGTACCTGCATGATGTTCTGGGTCTGCCTCTGCAGGGGGCTGCTGGCAGGCACCCTGCTCACACCACACACTGCAGTCTTCAGGGAAACGTGCACCTCTAGACAAATATTTTATGGGGTGTTGGACCGCATACTTATCTTGCCTGGAAAAGCACTATGGGGTTGAAGGCAACTGCCTAAGGGCTTTGCGTACACTCCTTGTTCTCTCTACAGACCACTTTCTTGGTCCATTTTTCAAAATGCGTTCCCTGTATATTCAAAAGTAATGGGCTTTCAGTCCACTGATCAACAACTTTAATTCTTCAGGTTGATATCTTTAGTCCAATTGTTTTTGAGCTAGCCCAGTACATCTGCACATGTCATCAGAGTCCCCCACACCAGGGTCTTTTGAGGTCAGCATCCTGTGGTGCCTAAGATGGACCTCACTTGTATATCACTAGGTCCAATTCTAGCTCATCCTGGCTCCGCCCCACAGCCCCAGAAGCCGTTAGGGCGTGTCATTTGCCTCTGGACTGATCATTTCCCCTCGTCAGTGAGATGAACATCTCCGTGACCTCTCACCAATGGCGGGCGCCGTGGTGGAGGGGGGTTAGTGCGGCAAGAGAATGGAGCAGGTATGCCCAGGCAAACAGTTCTCCATTCTGTACCTTCCCACAGCATGGATGACAAATGAGTGCCCTTTTTACGGGTAATTAGCCAAGGGAGAAGCCTGCAGGTATCAGCTGCAGAGCAAATGCCACCGGTGGGTCCGGTGGCCTCCTAAAGGGACATCAGATGAGACAGAAGTTCTGAGTGGGAGCAGGTGCCCAGCATCCTGATGCTGCTAGGGCCTGTGAACCGAACAGTACTTACTGCCGGTGTGAAATGAACAATGGGGCAGCCACCTAGCTTCGCTAAGTGTCTCACTGCAAGAGGGCCTCGCCTTGGACAGACAGTGTCAGGGCTGAAGTGACCACACCAGCCTGCTTGAAGGGAAGCCGCAGCCAAGGTGACACAGCACCTTCAGAGACAGACAAGGCTGGGGGCTACTCAACTCCTGCATCTTAGGACACCTTTATTTCTCAGCCCAGGGAGCCTCTGCTGAGAGGAGAACTGGTCCCGGGAGCTCTGGGTCTCCCAGGTTTCTCAGACAGAAAATCTAGTGCAGGTGGTGATAACCTCCACACCACCCGGTAACCCCTTTGAGGGACCGACTGGCTTGGGGGCTGTCTCAGATCTCAGGGTCCAGTGCTTCACCCAGTGTTCAGGTGGGGACTGAGTAGAACTAGAAAGGTCTCTCTCTCTCTCTCTCTCTCTCTCTCTCTCTCTCTCTCTCTCTCTGTGTGTGTGTGTGTCTGTGTCTGTGTCTGTGTTTGTGTGTCTCTCTCTGTCTCTCTCCTTGTGACTCTTTGTCTCTGTGTCTCTCTGCCTCTCTCTGTGTGTCTCTCTGTCTCTGTGTGTCTCTCTCTGACTCTGACTCTGCCTCCATCTCTGTCTCTCTGTGTGTCCCTCTCTCTGTCTCTCTCTGTCTCTCTGTCTCTGTGTGTCTCTCTCTGCCTCTCATTCTGTCTCTCTCTGTGTCTCTCTCTCTGCCTCTCAGTCTCTGTATGTCTCTCTCTGCCTCTCTCTGTGTCTCTCTCTGTGTGTCTCTCTGTCTCTCTGTGTGTCTCTCTCTGTGTCTCTCTGTCTCTCTGTGTGTCTCTCTGTCTCTCTGTGTGTCTCTCTGTCTCTCTGTGTGTGTCTCTCTCTGCCTCTCTTGTCTCTGTGTGTGTCTTTCTGCCTCTCTAGTCTCTCTGTGTGTATCTCTGTGTGTCTCTGCATCTCTCTCTGCCTCTCTTTGTGTCTCTCTGTGTCTCTCTGTCTCTGTCTGTGTCGGTCTCTCAGTCTCTCAGTCTCTCTCCCTCTCTCTCTGCATCATCCAGAGTCCTCAGAACAATGAATTATAGTACAGCAACGCTAATGAGGGGAAATGAGACTAGCAGTTTCCCTGAATCAGGTGGAGGGTTCAGTAGGATGCTGAAAGCTGTGCACTCTGGTCCCAGGTCAGAGGGAGCCATCCATCCTGTGCACAGGCTCCTGGGACACCTCAACTGCACCAGCGCTGACTCAGGGCCCTTTCTCCAGCTTTCTACCCCAGCCTTGGCCAGCCAAGCCCTTGAAGCTAGACTCTCCCAAGCTCCTTGCGCAGGGGCAGTTGGAGCCCAGGCTGCTGCAGGCCCTCCCCCCTCCCTCTCCTCCTGGGCCAAGTCAGCAGTGCTGACGGCTGCGGGGCTGCAGCAGCGGCGGCGATGCAGAGACCCTGCACCACTGCTCAGGGCGGGCGCAGCGCTCTGCCCGCACCCGCGTCCCGACGGCCACCTCTTGGCGGCTGCGCGCAGCCCGCGCCGGGTAGACCCGACCGGACGGCGGCGCTGATTGGTGCAGCGAGTGAGTCCCTGGCTTTATTTAGACCACCTTTTCTGGAAGACAATACTTCACTAGAGTCGAGGGCTGGGGGCAGGAGGCAACCCTCCCCGGCGACGGGAGGATGATAAATGAGCAGTTCTGCGCCTGGTGGCTGTTAACTTCAGTGGCTTTTGCGCATCCTCGGACCGACCAATTCCACAGCCGCTTTGGAACTGCACACCCAAGTGCTGAGCGTGCTTTGAGGGAACTCCAGTCGAAAACAAGACAGACCCTCCGAAGGGTTAGGAGGGATTGGGACCATACCAGAGAAGCTGTGTCCGGCCACCGGTTTGGGATCTTCTGCTCTGAGACACCAGCTTGGAAGACAAGGTTGCCTTCTTTTTGGGGGGTAAGAATGGGTTTTCCAACTCAGGCATCTGATAGGTGAGGTGAAGGGACCTACTGGGACCCTATCCTTGACTGTTCTCCTTTTGCATTTCTGGGGATAGCCTGTGGCGAGAAAGGCTTGGAAGTGCTGGGGAAAGGATCGCTGGCCCTGTGGCATGTTGTAGTCATTTGTAGAAGGTTCAACTTGGGTGTGAAGTCCAGCTTCCCCCGCAGAGGGAAAGCAACCCAGTGAATGTGGGTGGGGTCCAGTAGCTGCTGGTCCTCTTGGGTAATGGAATGGGCATAAGTGGCAGGAACCAAGGGACTAGAAACAGAGAGGGAGACCTCGGAGGTCCAGGCAGTATCTTCTACCCAGAGTAGCAGATGGTGGGAAAAGTTTTCAGTTGGGCAAATGGCATAAAATTGTCACCCAGGAGCCCATTCCTGGTGAAAGTCTGGTCTCCCAGCCAATGTGGGAAGTCATAGCATCCTGCACACAGGACGGCTGGCTTTTGTGGGATTGCTCATAGTTGTGAGACACTTTTAGAGACTGGGGCCTCTCACTGTCCTGAACCCTGAATTTAATGCTGGAAGACCCGCTGCTCTGTGGCAGCCTTTTCCTGCTCTGGGTTGAGTATCTCCACCTCACAGGTTGCCCTTGAGGCCTGCATTGCACTGGGGGAGGAGGGAAGTTGGGGAGAAGGTGCTGGGATGGCCAGAGTAGCAGGGCAGGCAGACCCTGCCCTACCCCTACTGATGCCTTCAGTTTTAGGGACTGCTCGGGCTTGTGGCTGTCCCAAGAACTGACACCAGGAACCCTCTTGTTCAGCCCAGGACAGCACAGCACTGCGGCTGTGTCTCCCTGCCAAGGACACAGGGAGAGGTGGCTTCTCCAGAAGAGCTGCACCCTTCAGGCAGAGCCAAGTGGTCACTCCAGGGACTAGAGAGAGGGGAGAACTCCAAGAGGTTGCCTGCCAGCAGGCAATGGGATGCTGGTAGAGGTTACCTGGTGAAGAGGTAGCAGCGCGCAGATGCTGCGAGTCAGGAGGGATCACCAAGCTGCTAGTGGGATCCAAGGCCCGAACAGTGCATCCTGTCCTCTGCACGTCCCTCCCCCACCCCAGTATTGCTTTGTCCCCATTGTGGTCAGCAGCGTCCCGCTGTCTCTCTGCAGATCTGATAAAGAATCGGCTTGTCATCCCTCTTATGCACTTAAACTTTAACCCTGAGGCACAAGGCACAGTAACTTTGCAGACACTCTATAGACAAAATATCCAGGAGATCTCTGGATATCACCCACCCAAGCCCTGAGCTGAGCTTGGATCTGAATAGTAAGACCCAGAGGAGAGCTGACTTTCCCAAGGACACAGAAGGCTCAGGGCTGACCTGGGATCCCCTAGGACATGTTCCAACCTGGCATATGGGATAAAAATGAGATCATCAGCGCTGGACCCACCAGGTGCCCCAGTGGTGAAATAGGGCAAGGTAAAGACATTGGGGATCTGGAGGGGACTCAGGCCTGGGATCCTAAGGTCCGTGAGCAAAGCCCTGTGGATACGAGGCCATTCTGCTTCACTCCCTTTGAGCGCCTCTGCAGCACCCCTGGTTTACAACTGTCACCGGGCAACGCGCCAAGGGGAGAAGCCATTCTGCTGCTTTTATAGTTCCTCCTCTGCGATTCTGGAAAATCAGGGCCACTTGGGTCTGGCGGCTCTCTGTCTGGTTATTAGTGCTGTAATTCAAACTTTATCCAGCAGGTGGCTCCCAAGGACACGGGAAGGAAATGGAGCCGCTGCTCCCAGCCTGGCACAGCGGTTTCCAAGAAAGGGGTTTTCAGTTTCCCATGGTCGGATGAGTTGAAGCAGACGATTGTTTCAAAATTTTCATCCAATTAATAAGAACAAGAAGTGTGCTTAGAATTGTCGGAACAGTTTGGTATCTGTGCCGTCTTCTGAGCCCACACTACTCTCATTTTTACAACACAGAGTGCTTATTTGTGGGATCTCACAGCCCCGGCTCATTTCTTAGAGCCGATCCAACCTGTCATTTCTGTATCAGCAATTACTGGAAATTTAGCAATATTCCCAAGGAAGGTCTATCATTCTACAGGGTGGTGATAGCAGGTTCTGAACTCGGCTTCTGGTGATCCTCCTCCAGGGCTCTGTCTACCCCAGGCTTGCCGAACAGCACCAAAGACAGACAAGTGCAGACCTGGAATCCACCCTGGCTTTGGTGTCATTTTTATCCCATCAACCTCTGCCTCAAGGATCTGTCTTTCGGTCTTTGGGAGCTTGTGCTGGGAATCTCAGCTCCCTTTCACATCCAGAGAGGTCCCTGTTTCTTCTCAAATGGTTCCTTGTCTTCCCCACACCTTGATGATCTTCAGCTGGGCGGAGGTGAATTACTGTGATTCTCTAGAAATCGGCCCATTTGCCTAAGTCAGATTGTCTTGCTTCTGTGTGATAAAACACACTTTCTAGACTGTGCAGTGTCTAAGTTGGATGCTCTCGTCTTGGTCACTTCCGGCTTAGGTTCAAGTGAGGGCCTGTACTTCAGCAGCCTGAGTGCGCTGCAGAACGGGAGAGCTGCCAGACCCCTGCTGAGATCTAGATGGCATTTAGGTGACCTTGACAGGGTTGCAGAGAAGTAAGCAAGAAACTTGAACAGAACAGAGTCACCTTAAATGGGGCCAGTAAGTGAATGACAGTTTGGGGGTTTTGGGGTTTTTTTTTAAACATTTCTTTAAAACATATTTGTATTCATTGTTTGAGTGGGGAATTGATGTACATGGAGGTCAGAAGATGACCAGCAGGAATTGGTTCTCTCCTGCTTTCTATCCGGTGGGTTCTGGGATTGAACTCAAAGTCATCAGGGTTAGTGGCAAGCATTTTAAGCCATCTTTCCGGCCCCGTTTGAATCACTAACGGTGCAAAATCATTACATCTTCCACAGAATTCTTCACAGTTGCCCCTCTTCTTGGAGACAGGGCTTCCTGCTGTAGCACAGACTGCTGCTGGCTTTGAACTCAAAGCAATTCCCATGATTGAGAAAGCATACCTCCTGAGTGCTAGAATTACAGGTACAAGCCGCCAACACTCAGTTGTACCCTCTTAGCAGCCCAGCTTAACATAAAGAATTAGGGCTGGAGAGATGGCTCAGAGGTTAAGAGCACTGGCTGTTCTTTCCAAGGTCCTGAGTTCAAGTCCCAGCAACCACATGGTGGCTGACAAGCCGGGCGGCGGCGGCGCACGCCTTTAATCCCAGCACTCGGGAGGCAGAGGCAGGCGGATCTCTGTGAGTTCGAGGCCAGCCTGGGCTACTAAGTGAGTTCCAGGAAAGGTGCAAAGCTACACAGAAAAACCCTGTCTCGAAAAAACAAAAACAACAACAACAAAAAAAAAAAGAATTGGTTGGGGGCTGAGGCTGGACCTCTGTAGGAGAACACTTGGCCAGCATGCACGAGCCTTTGGTTTCAGCCCCCAGCACTAAATAAAGAAGGGAAGGAAGGAAGAATAGTTGATTGCATATCCGCTGTCATGAGATTCATGGGAGGCTGTATGGACAGCAAGGCCTCAATGCCTTTAGAAGACAGCAGGAAGGGGCTGGCTCAGCAGGTAAAGACGCTTGCTGCCAAGCCTGCTGACCCGTGTTGAATCCCCAAGACCCACAGCGGAAGGTGAGAAGTGACTCACACAAGGTGTGCTCTCAGCTCCACACTCATAGCGTGGCAGTTCCCTCACACTCACACTAAATAAACTAATCAGTCAATAAACGCTTAAGTCAATGTAGGGAGGAAGGCTAGGGATGGAGCTCAGTTAATAGTGTTTCTCTAGTTTATGGAGAGAGGTTGGTGAACCATTCCTATAACCCTAGCATTTGAGAGGAGCAGGAGAGTGTTGCTGTACCTCCACGTGCTAGGCAAGCACTCTCTACCATTAAGCTATATCCCCAGATCTTTCTTTATCGTTTCATTTGTATATTTTAGGACAGGGTCTAGCTCAGTTGCCCAGGATGGTCTTGGACTCGCTGTGTAGCCTAGGCAAGCCTTGTGGTTTGCCTGCCTCAGCCCCCTGAGCCGCTGGGATGACAGGCTTGAATCATCTTGCCTGACAAGATTGTGAGTCTGAGACAAACCTGGTGTTACACAGAAGTTCAAAGTCCTCATGAGCTTCGTGGTGAGACTCTTGAAAAAGAGCAAACAAGTCAACAGCGAACTGGGTGGGCTACTGTTTGCCTGCCACGTTCAAGGCTTGGGGTTCCATCCCCAGCTCAAGGGTGTGCATGTCCGCATGCGCGTGCGTGTGTGTATGAATCAATATCATTGTACTTTATCACAAGAAGGGGACAAAAGACCAACTCCGCTCTGGATGACAGAGCTGGGGTAGCTCCTGCCTGCTCCTTCTTGGTCCATGTCCTGGGTTGGAAGCATTGCTGGCCCACATGTTGAGTCCTGGGGCTCAGCTCCCCTTTGCACAGTTCCTGTGCCCACCCCGGTGGCTTGTGCTCCTGTGCATCTTGCTGTGGGTCTGTCTGCCGCGGGTGGGGCTATTCTCCCGGGCCTGGTGTGTTTTTATAGCACTCTAAGTAAACAGCACAATTACACCACGCTTCGGTTATATGTGAGAAAAGCATTCCATTTCAATGTTTAAATCATGCGGGGTTTTTTTTTTAATGCTGTTTTGACATTTCTTTCTTTGGTAACATCCCAAGTCCCCTAAGATGTGGCAGTGGCCTCAGTGACTCATATCATCTGAAATACTGTGCCCCCCCCATCTCCCCTTTGTGATCCAAAGGTCACCTTGTCCTGCAGTCCAAATCTTGTAAATAGCCCATGTGAAGTCTCCAAGAGTCTGGGCTGCTCCTGCATGATGGGATGTTTGTTTTGTTTTGTTTTTGTTTAAGACAGGGTCACAGTGTGCAGTTCCTGGCCCGAAACTCACTATGTAGATCAGGCTGGTCTTGAACTCACAGAGATCTGTCTGCCTCTACCTCTACCTCCGAAATGCTGAGATTAAAAGCGTGTGAAAACGTACTGGGCAAATTTTGGTTATTTCACATCAACAACCATCGTAAGTAATTTCTTCTAAACATACAAACTTGGCTTTTCTTCCAAACAGGAGTCAGATGTGGCCAGCTCACGATAAAACTGCATGATGGAACTGGTGCATGCCTGAGAGTCCAGCTGCTCAGGAGGCTGAAGCAGGAGGGCCAAAAGTTCAAGGCCATCTGGGCAACTTAGTGCGCGCCTGTCTCAAATTAATAACACCCCCAACAAAAAAAAAAAACAAAAACGACAAAAATCTGAAGGCCTGGGGGTGTGACTCAGTCGATAGAGTACTTGGCTAGCATGTGGGAGACCTGAGTGTAACCTCCAGGACAAAGTAAAGTGAGAGTTGTGAAAGGATGGAGCTTATCTGTGACATTCCTGCTGTCCTTGACCCACCAGCCACCCAGGCCACCCAACAGGTTCAGAAGGAATCCAGCTGACTTTCCTGAGCACCTCCCCTCAGCTTAATGTCCCTAGAGCCATGCTTGATCACCTCTGAACCACCTCTCTGTTCTTACAAGTTAGCACATCTGTTGGGGACACTGGTATTCATCTGTTGGGGACACTAGTATTCATATGTTGGGGACACTGGTATTCATATGATGTTGTTGGTAAGGTGCAGGGTCCTTCAGTGACATCCCAAGACTGCAGCCCCTTAGCTGAAAAGAGGGAGAGTATTCCTACTGGGGCGGGTGGGGGGGTGTTCCAAGGAGCCCCAGCAGTCACCTTGATATGCACCTGGCCCAGGAACGGGTTTCACCTTCCTTCCTAACTGCATTGTCTGTTTGTTTCTTTAGGTCCTGGTGGCCCAAAGTGGCTTCTGTTCCAACACATTCCTGTAGAGTGAGAGACACGCAGCTTCAGCCTGGAAGCCGGTGAGTGCTCTTATCTCTCTGTCCAGGAATCTGGATACTGTACGTGCAGTTTTCTGACCGCTGTGTAAACCATACCATTCTTCCTGTTTGTAGAAGACGGGGTGGGGCTAAGCCTGCTGCTTCCTGCATCCCCGGAACTCTGCAGGTCTGTCTGTCAGAGAACTGGATGATAGTTCAGGCAGGACAGAAGGACCCTGTCTTGGGGAGTTGTGGGAGTCTTCTCTGATGGTTTCATGTTGGAAATACTCCATCCTAGGATCTGGGCCTGTTATCTCTGGCTCACTCTTTGGGCCTCTACTGCCCCTTTAGAGCAATTGGGTGGGCAATCTTTAGCTGAGCTCTAATTTAGTGAGTATCCTATCTCTGTCCTAGACACCCCTACATCTCCCTCCTCCCCCCACTCCAGGACCTCAAAGCCAGGGTGTCACCCTCTGTCCTACAGAACAACCCCAAGTCCCTCCTGGCACAGTCCCTCTTCTGTTCCCCGACTAATTAATTGATGGAATCCTACAGGAACATACATGAGAGATCAGGTATCTGTACTGTTTGAATTAGGAGAGAACTGTTTGCCTTCTATGTCCCTTTGGTGAAAAGAAACGAGTCGGGGTGGGCAGGGGGAACCCGGTTGCAGCTTGGCTGATAGAGTGCTTACCTAGTCTTGTGCAGAGCCCCGGGTTCCATCCCCAGCGCTGACTAAACTTGCACAGTGGCACTCAAGAAGCAGAGTCAGAAGTTTACGGTCAACCTCAATGACATAGTGAGCTCAAGGTCAGTCTGGACCACGTGAGACCCTGTCTCAAAAAGAAAAAGAAGGCCCAGGGCGATGGAGAAAGCCTTGAATCCCAGCACTTGATAGGCAGAGGCAGAAGGGTCTCAGTGAGTTCAGGCCAGCCTGGTCTACATTTCAAGCTCTAGGATAATCAGGACTACAAAGAAAGACCATGTCTCAAAAGAACAAAACAAAACAAACAAACAACAACAACAACAGCAAACAAGCAAAAAGAAAAGGAGAACCTGAGGTCAGCAAAATGATTCAGTCAGTAAGAGTGCTTGCTGCCGGGGCTGGAGAGATGGCTCAGTGGTTAGGAGCAATGGCTGCTTTTCTAGAGGACCTGGGTTCAATTCCCAGCACCCACATGGCAGTGCACCACTGTCTGTAATTGCTACTCCAGGAGCTCCAACACCTTCACACAGACACACACGCAGGCAAAAACACCAACGCATATTTTAAAAAAAACAAGTGCTCGCCACCAAACGTGACGACTTGAGTTCAGTCTCCAGAACCACGTGATCAAGGGAGAGAGAGCTGTCTTCTGCAAGTTGCCCTTTGACCTCCACCCATGCGCTTTATATGCTGTGGCATCTGTCACCACCTCCTCGATACTGACACCCTGGGGACTGAGGAAGAATCTGCATTCAGGGTCGTCACTGGCGCCCTAAGATGTGCTGCCCATTCAGGGAAGGCTCGGTACTGTGGGATGAAAGGCTGAGACAGTCCATTGCCCATATTACAGATGAGGAAATCGAGGTTCAGGAAGATTAAATAAATGTTTCAAAGGTCACCGTGAAGCAGTTAAGTGTGCGAATGAGAGAACTGACTTCCAAAAGTTGTTCTCTCATTGCCACACACACAGTTGCAAGTTGTCCTCTGACCACACACACACACACACACACACACACACCATAAAAGTAAATAAATAAGTGTAAGAAGAAAGAAGAGGGAAAGGAGGGAAAACTTGTATGGTGATTCATGTCTGTAATCCCAGCTCTTGGGAGGTGGAGGCGGGAGATCAGGAGTTCAAGGTCATCCTCAGCTACATAGTACATTTGAGGCCAGCCTGACATTTGAAACTATATCTCTCTGGAGTTAGTTGTGGGCAAGTTCATTTAGGTTTTGACTCTTGGTGAGATGAGAAAACACGGGAAGGTTTTTCATAAAGGAATGATGTGAGTTGCCCCCCCTTTTATATACATCACTCCTGTCCTGGACGCTCACTGTGTTGAACTTGAACTCTGGAGAGCAAGGGTCAAGTGAAACCAGGTAGGACACCATGACAGTCACACAAGCAGGAGCACTGAGTGACTTGGAAGAGATCAGAAGCAATGTGTCAGGAAGGTAGAGGAGTCCTGACAGCGGTGTGCTTTGGGTGGGAACAGCAGGCTTGGCTGTTGGATGTGGTGGCCTGTAGCGTGTGTGTGTGTGTGTGTGTGTGTGTGTGTGTGTGTGTGTGTGTGTGTCTGTGTGTGTGTCTGCGTGTCTGTGTGTCTGGAGGGAAGGTCTTTGGAGCTGGGATGACCCCAGAGGAGCACTGTGTGTAGGCAGGGTGCGGATGGGACCTTCGCTTTGCATGTGATTCCTGTACACATCCTGAGACTTTGCATTAATAATTGTTGGAGTCGGAGGATAGGGTGTGACTTCAGGTGTCTGTGGATAAATGTCACCGAAAGTCCAGAGTGGACAGGATCATCAGGGGGAGAAAGGGAGGTAGGATAAGGCTATAAGGGCCACTCCCTGGCATCTGCCAGCTGGAAGAGGGAGGAGTCCAGAGGAGGAGCCATCGGAAGAGACCAGTGAATGACAGATGATATTGCCTAAAGTGTGACAGGGTGGCATCGGACATGCATGGAGGAAATAGAGTTCCAAAGACCAGAAAGCAGAAGCCACTCCCTGGGTCAGATGTTCGGCCAGCCCGCCAGACTGGGGACTTGGAATCAATAGTTAGATTGATTGATGGGGAGGTCCCTTGAGACCTTGACAATAGATCAGACAAGGTCTTTTGTTTGTTTGTTTGTTTGTTTTCTTTTTACATTCTGTGTGTATGTGAGACATTCATATACTCATGTTTACATATGTGCAGGCACACGTGGGGGGCTGTACTGCACATGAGTATGTATACACGTGGGACCCTGAGGTTAATGTTGGGAGTCATTCTCAAAGGTTCTTCCACCTTATTCAGTGAGGCAGGGTCTCTCACTCAAACCCAGAGCTCACCAATATGGCCAGTCTAGAGATCTCTGGTCTCTACCTTCCGAGGCTGGAATTACACGTTGGCCAACATGCCCATCCAGCATTTAGGTGGGTCCTGGGGATTTGAACTCTGGTCCCCGCATCTGGGCAGCAAGTGCTTGATCACCAAGCTGTCTCCCCAGACCATGGGGTGTGTTGTTTTTGTTGTTTGGGTTTTGAGTTTTGAGACAGGCTCTTCTTATATAACCCTGAAACTGGCATCCTTCTGCCTCAGAGTCTCGTGTTCTGGGATCACAGGAACACACCACCACACAGGATTTGAAGCAGGCTTTAATGCTACCTCCCTAGACATACTAGACATGAAATTAAGGATCTCTCAGACTTGAGGTGTGGGGTGGGGTCAGGGCAGCAAGGTGAATGGGTGCTGCTCATGGGCTATCCGACCTATAGACCCCATTGGTTGGTGTGGTGGGGGTTCCTGGACTCCACCATGAACTTCTTGCAGAAATGACTTCCAGTCCCTGGTCTACGGATCCACTGGATCCCGTGCTAATCCTATTGTGATCAACAGGCCAGGTATGTTAGCTGCCAGGCACAAGGACCCAACAGAACTTTAAAAATAACCTGCTAGGGGGAATTAAAGATGGTTTAGTGGATGAAAGTGTTTGGCACACAAGTGTAAGGACCTGAGTTCCAATCCCAGAACCGACAGAAAAGCAAGACATGTAGCCAAGTGTCTGTAGTCCCTGAGCTCCTATGGGGAGATGGGGAACAGATTCGGGAGAATCCCAAAAGCTTGGGGACCAGCTAGTCTGAAATATACCATGGCGAACAAGAGACCTTATCTCAAGATGGAGGGAGGTGGCTGATACTTGAGGTTGTCCTCTGACAACCTGAGATTGCCCAGATTCACACACAAGAATGTACACACACACACACACACACACACACACACACACACACACACACACAGAGTTTTATAAAAATAATAATTTGCTAGGGTTGAGGTATAGCTTGGTTGGTAGAATGCTTGCCTAGTGTTCACAAAGTCCTGGATTCAACCCCCAGTACTGACTGGGCGTGGTAGGCTGTAGAGGTAGCTGCACTTACAGAGGACCTGGGTTTGTTTCCCAGAACCCACATGGCGGCTCACAGCCTTCTGTTACTCCAGTTCCAGGGGATCTGACGCCCTCTTCTGACTTCTACAAGCATTGTACTAATGGGGTGCACATTTATAATGTGCAAGCAAATGCTCATACACATAAAATAAATAAATGGGATGTGCTGGCCCAGGCCTGTACTCTGAAACATCAGCCTCTAGAGTCAGGAGGAGCCGAAGTTCAAGGTCATCCATCTGATACACAGGGAGTTCAAGGCTAGCTGGGCTAAATGAGACCCTATCTCAGAAAAAAAAAAATTTTTTTTAAAGAAAGAAAAGCATCTGTTCCTCCCTTTCAGGCATCATCCTTGTGCTGCATTTGGATGTCTGGATTGTAATCAAAAGCACACTGATGTTTGTTTATTTTTTCTCTCTCTTTTTTTTAAGAGATTTATTTATTTATTTTGTTTGCTTTTTTTCTAACTGCTTCTTTGATCAGTCTTTATCCAAATAAGCTGTCCCAAATTACTTGACAAAACGGCTTTTTTTTTTCTTTCTTTCTTCTTTTTTTTAGTTTTTAGTTTTTAGAGGTCTTGTTAGGGAGCCCAACTGACCTCAGATTCATAGTGATCCTCCTGCCTCGGCCTCCAGCCATGCCTGCAAGTAACACAGGAACTCACTGGAGCCTGTGGAGAGGTCAAAGGACAGATTATACAAGTGGATCCTCTCCTTCTCCCATGTGGGATCTAGGGATCAAACTCAGTTCCTCAGGCTTTGCAGCAAGCCTCTTTACCCACTGAGCCATCTTGTCAGCCCAGATCTGGGGACTGCATGGAGCTGTGGAGGGAACAAATTTGATACAGACCCTCAGATGCAGAATAGTCTTAACCAATGGCGTTTATGTGTCTGTATGCTTATTGATGAAATAACTACCCATCTAGCTACTGATTGATAATCAGTTCTGTCTTAGTATAAGGCTCTCCTTGGTCCCTGATCAGAAAAAGGCTGATCTGACTCAGGAGCCACAGGGCAGCTTTAGGAGCTGGCAAATTGGCAGGACCTTCAGGCTGCTGGAGTTCAGGTGCCCAATGACAGTTCTGGGCATACAGTGAACATCACTGAAGTTGGCACAGTGTGCCAGCTGGTTTCAGTTTTTAATCTGGTGTGATCTGTTTGCCAAGCCAAGTCAAGATGGCTTTGTTATCGGAGACAAAGCCCGGAGACTGTGCTTGATGAGGCCATGGGTCTCTGTGTGCTCTGTAGGCTCCTTGGAACACCTCTCCCTATGCCACACGTACACATGTGTGCACACAAATGCAAACACAAGTACGTGCACTGGCCTGTGTGTCTCCACATCCAACATCACTCAGATTGGAGGCAGTAGTGAAGAAAGCCCCTTTCCCAAACCACTGTTCTTCTGCAGGGTCTAGTTTGGGGCAGTATCCCTGGAGTCCTGACTGAGGGAGGGGAAGAAAGCGGCTGCCCAGGTCTCTTGACTCAGGGCCTCTGATCAGCTGCAGCCATAGGATGCCTGATTTCTTGTCACCTACCAACAAATGAGAGCTTCTAGGCTAGGGGAGTGGGTAGACTTTTAGGGAACCAGCCGGGTTGGGAAGAAATAATTTGAAAAATGGCTTTGTCACCCTCCCCTCCACCTTTTTGGTTTTTTGAGACAGAGTTTCACTATGTAGCTCTGGCTGGGCTGGAAATCACTTTGTAGACCAGGCTAGCCTTGAACTCACAGAGATCCAGCTGCCTCTGCCTCCTGAGTTCTGGGATTAAAGGTGGGTGCCACCACTGCCTGGCCCCCTTTCCCTTTTTGATGCTGGGGAAAGAGTATGGGGCCCAGATGCTGGACAAGTAAACTACTGCTAAGGCCCCTTTCCTTATTCCTTTTCAATCTTTGTGCATGTGAGTGTGTGGGTGTGGGTGTGAGTGTTTATGTGTGTGCTGCTGTGTGCACACCACAACACAGGTGTAGAGGTCAGAGGACAACCTCAGGTCCTCACCTTCCACCTTGTTTGGGACATGGCCTCTTGTTTTGCTACTGGCCCAAGAACTTGCTTGGATTCTCCTGTCCCCACCTCCCATCTCACCGTAGGAACGCTAGGGTTACAGATGTGTGCATCCTCCCAAACAACGCTACTAACTGGGGACCAAGCATTCAAATGCTCCAGACTATGGGGAATATCACAGTCAAACCACCATATCATACAACCATCACTGTTCTTTATTCTAGAACATTTTCAAACTCCTTTGAAAATCGTCTCTTTCATATACAGTATCTGCACAGGAGATCAGTGCTCCTTGGTTTCCTGGATGACTTAGATGCAGAAACATCTGGGACACTCTATAGATCAAGTTAGAGGGAAAAGTGAGCAGCAGCCATAACTACCTCTGGCATCAGTGGTCACATAGGAGATACCAAGGTTTCCTGGCGCACCACATGACAGCTGTGTCTGGGGACGTGGACTGGTATTCCTGGGGGCTCCACTGGCATTGTTCATGCTTCTGTGAATTTCCCTTTCTCTAGAGACCTCCTACGTCACCTGGAGGCCAGGTGTGCAGCTCCGAGTGTGGATGATTATTGCAAGGTTCTACAACAAAAACTGAGGAGAAGTAGGACTGAGCCTGTCTATCAGAGAGGCCTCCCTAAAACAGTCCTCAGCCAGATATCAAACCACATTTCTGTCAATCCAGCATGCAGGGAGCTGAGGCAGGAGGACCATGAATTCAAGGCTAGCCTGTGCCATATAGCCTCAAAAACAAAAACAAAAACAAACAAAACCAAGAGCTGAGGATCTGCTTCTTGGCAGGAACAAGGCCCTGGGTTTGCTCCCCACCATAAGGGAAAAAAAAATCTTATTTTTATAGTGACGTTATTAAGAAGAAAAAGGGACCTTGATTGATGCAGCCTCCAAGGATGGAAAAGTGAGTAGGAATTGGGCTTTCTTAGTTTCTCTGGGTGGAATCTAGTATCTATACAGTGTGTCTATCTGACTGTTAGCTGCCTACCCACATCAAGGCATTTTGGTAGTTCTCAGAGAAAAGTAGGGTACAGAAGAGCCAGTGGGGATGGAGCACCCAGATATGAGTGCTCCTGTGGGTCTGTCCCTGTGGAGAACAGAATGAAGGGTGTTCTTCAGGCCCGTGACATAGTAGGTGCTCCCCAGAGGCTCATTAGATGAGCGGGTGGATGCATGGGGATGTCTGCTGTGTGTTAGCAATTACTGCAGTCCTTGTGACCACCCCCCTTCCCAGGGTAGGGCTCATGTAGTCATTCATGCTCTCCCTCACTGTGACAAGGGCAAATTTTGCTTTCTGGTCCTCACTTGTAAATTAGAAAGGACCAGGGGTCATCTCAAAAGATTCTTTGAAAAACTGACCAAAATCCTTCCCCCCCCACTCCACTTCCCGGGGAAAGTTAAGATGATGCCCTAGTGCTACAAGAGCCCACATGAGGAAAGTGTGTGTGTGTGTGTGTGTGTGTGTGTGTGTGTGTGTGTGAACTCATTAGTGCCAAAGGTCACACAGTGAGTCAGAAGGGGAACCTACTTTGCCTGTCCACAAAACCTTGCCCTAGCTTCATGTGATAGAACACCCATTTAATCTCAGTGCTCAAGAGGCAGAGGCAGGCAGATCTCTGTGCATTTGAAGTCAACTTGGTCTACATAGTGAGTTCCAGGCTAGCCAGGGTTCCATAGAGAGGCTCTGTCTTAAAACACAAACGCCTTGCTGAGTGCTGCCTCTGTGGCCACCAGCCTCCTTTTCCAGGGACCCTGAAGACCTTCACAGGAGGTGAGGATGAGGGTAGTTCCTACCACCCCTGCAATGGCTGGGCCTGCTCGGCAGCCATCCACCTGTGCCTGGCATTTGTCAGGAGTTTCTGGGCTCACTCCAGGTCTCTTGAGATCTCCCAGATACTAGAAGCCTGGGAAAATAGAATGCACACTCTCATCCCAATGAGCTCAGTATCCTCTTCTGTGAAATGGGGACAGCTCAAGTGATCACTACCCACATGTGGTTCTTTTCTGCCCGGACAGTGTTTACCTTTCTCTTCCCCAGAACTCTTTTCCTCCCATGTAGGAGGAATGGGGTCTCTCCCTCTCGCTTCAGAGAGCTTTTCTTTGGTAATGGGGACAGCTTCAGTCTCACAGAGGCTGTGTGCCCTTTTGTGCCCACAGAGCCCAGCTGAAGTGTGAATTCCAAGTGTGTGGAGAGCTGGAGGTAGTGTGCATGGGTGTAGGTCTGCAAAGAGGACCTGTTGCTGCCAAAGGGATTTCTGGCACGTAACCACCCAAGGCAGAGGTTTTACAACAGGAGTCACCATGAGCCTGTGACTTTAGTACCTGGGCAAATGGACCCAGTGCAGTTTGTCTCTGGAGCATCCTGGCTGACCCTGGGATACATAACGGCTGGGGACAGGATGAGAGGTGGAGTTCCCCTTTCCACAGGGCAGGGCAGGCTTCAGGGAGGGCTGTCCACACTGTGCCTCTCTACCAACTTAAGGGGGCTCCTGCGCCATAGGCACTGGATAGAGAAGAAACCGTGAGAAATGGGAGGCGCGTGCCTGGCCTGCTGCCCAGACTCCTCCCTGCGGCTCTCAGCTCTGTACTTCAGTCTGAGTTAGTACAAAAGCCCTGCCCCACTCGTGGTATCTTGCCCTGCGCTCCCAGCTCAAGAGCGCCATGCACCCGGTGCGTCTCCCTCACTCCTGGGACCAGCTTGCCTTGCTAAGACGTGAGTGAGGGTTACCCCAGCGTCTTAGCGGTGCCAGAACTCGGGGCACGGTGAGTGGGGGCAGGACGGGCAGTGGCCACAGCAGGGTGCCTGTTCCAAGCATTAGAATCTGGGGCTGCGTACGACATCCGAACATTCGGAGCTGGCATGTTCTCAGAGAGGACGCTTCCATGCTTAGTGACATAGACATGGGACTCTTCTGCCCTCTTCCCGGGGAGCTACCCCGCAGGCTGGGCATTGTGGCGAGTGTCCTCGTGGTTTCTGTTTGCTTATTATAGGCCCACTCGGGCTTCGGTCTCATCGCAGAGAGGCGAAGGGACCCCGGAAGGATCGTGATGGCCCGGGTGCACACTGATATCGGCCCTAGGGTGGCACGCCCTGGGACTGGGCAGCGAGCTGAGGCTAGGGGCGCTGCGCAAACTCTGAGCTCTCGCTGGGGAAGAGCCAACCCCGGCAGAGAGGAGGCGGAGGCTCGGGACCCAATGTCTGCAACTCGCGTAAAGTGACCCCAGCCCGATTGCCTGGTCCCTCTGCGGTGCCCTGGCCACCTCTCCCCGGGCCTGGCCAGCGCACAGGCCAGCGTGACCCCGGCGCCCCAGGGTGCTTGCCTGGGGAACCTGCTGGCACCGTCCCGGCGCTCTCTGCCTTTTGCTCACTTTGCTTCCCTTTCTCTTTCCAGGTGACGGAGATGTGGCCGCACCAACCATCTGGAGCGACCCCCAACTCCTGTGACGCCGGGCTGGAGAGGCGCTTGTGGTGCCCGGAGGAAGATTGAGCAGGGCTTGTGCCTGGGCTTGCCTGGGCTTGTTCAGAGCGGGGCTGCTCCCCTCTATGACGGCACAGATTGGGGGCTTTTGGAGACGTTGCCAGAGTTTGGAAGCCAAGGCCAGGGGTACAGGGGCCCAGAGGCTGCGCACCTGCTCGCCACGGAGCTCAGGTAACCACTGAGCTGATGTTCCTGTCTGTGTTTAAGTGTGCGAAGGAGGCAGGCACTAGGCCGAATACTTTAGTGATAATTACAGAAAACTGCTGGGTTGTGCAGCCCTGGGAAAGAGAAGAATTTCCAAGAAGTAACAAAATGTCCTTTGATATCATCATCTCTGGAAAGAAAAGATTCCTTTGGGGGAGTTTTGCTTGGGGCAATTTTATTTTTCATCTTTGATCTGTCTTGGGCGTGAGAAAGTCTCTAGCGGCCCTGTGTTGACCAACCTAGGAGCGAAAGTCGAAAGTCGGTGACTCCCAGGTCCTCTTTCCCATCCACAGGTGGGGCTCTGACTCTGCCTCCCAGAGCTGTACTGAGGATTTTATTAGGGAGAGAAAAAAGTGCTTGGGTCACTAAAGCTGTGCTCTGTATGAGGTTTAGTCTTTACAGTGTGTGTGTGTGTGTGTGTGTGTGTGTGTGTGTGTGTGTGTAAGACAAACTATTACCATGTAGCCTAAGCTGGTCTTGAGCTCAAGGCATCTTCCTGCCTCAGCTTCCTGCGTGTAGATTAATGTTGTAGTGTTGGAGCAGGGGGCGGTTCAGCCTCCACCCCCAGTCCCCCAGTAAGTGTGAGTGCCCCTGCAGGGTGGAGCTCTGCCTAGCCCTAGCACACTGCTTTATTGTTCCTTAGCATTCCCTGCCCCTTCCCAGAGCAGCAGGGGCAAAGTCCCGGGTGCCCCCTCTCCCAGGCCAGTGTTAAAGGTTTCCCTTTTGGTTTTTTTTTTTTTGGTTTTTTTTTGTTTTTGTTTTGTTTGAGACAGGATTTCTCTATGTAGTTTTAGTGCCTGTCCTAGATCTCTCTCTGTAGACTAGGCTGATCTCGAACTCACAGAGATCCACCTGGCTCTGCCTCCCGAGTGCTGGGATTAAAGGCGTGTGCCACCCCACCCCACCCCCCACCCCACCCCCCGGCCCTTTTGGGTTCTTAGTGTCGTTAATAAATGAATTTAAGAACGGATTCAGAAGGCAGAGCACAGTTTTACTAGAGTGTGAGAGAAAGCAACAGAGCAGGCAAGTGCAGGCGGAGGGAGGTGGGAGAGCAGAAGAAAAACCCGTGCCTTTTGCAATGGGAGGTGGCCAGCGGGAGGGCTGGAGTGGCGGGCGGCAGAGAGAGCAGGCTTGGTCCTTAGCCAGCATCGCAAAGACAAAGTGCTCGCGAAGGAAGAGGCTTCTCAGAGCAGCAGGCTCTGTAGTGAGTGCTGCGCTCAGAGGTGTGTAAGAAGCTGTGTAAGACGGAAGCTGGGCTAGAGGCGGCTTGGAGGAAGGCACTTCCCAGAAGGACAAGTGCATCATCTCATCAAGGGGATAGTTATTTCTCCCATCTTCTTAGCATGTCTTCGGTAGAATCCGGTTTCCTGTATGTGTGGGGTGGGGGTGGGGGGGCGGAAGGGTAGACTTCCAGCAAAGTGGTTGATAGGCCTCATTGGATTAACTCTTGAAAGGAGGAGACAAGAGTATGTAATGTTTCGGAGCAGTTTAGGATGTCAGAGCTCCGCCCCCAGCCAGAGGTGGAACTTCTGTTCTATTCTTTTGACCAGGGAATTAGCTTTCCCTTAAGGAGCCTCAACAAAGCCAAGGTTCCTCCACCCCTTTATTTGGCATTTTAACTCTTAAGGAGGCAATTAAATGTTTCCATTTGTATTGTTACCGGGAAAACAGGAAGGAGGGGTTTGTCCTCAGTGGTCACTAAGCCCCCCAATATCTAGCTACCAACCTTAGATGACCAACCTGCACCTATACGATGCATGCTGCCGTACCTCCCCCAGCTCCATGTCTGGCAGGCTACAGGAGCAGGACTCTGCAGAGACCTGTGGCCTTCTTTACAATCCATGCTTGGGCTCATGAATCTAGACATGACTGGGCCTCTTGTATAAAATGTCACATCCAGGGACAAAGTGGTACAGTATTAGGTTGTGTACAGCCAGTTCTGCCTCCGTCTGCAGTTCTGAGAGAACTCATTGACAAATGGCTGCTCCTTGTACTCCACAGTAATGGCCAGCATGGCTATGCTAGAGAAGAGAGGGAGGTGCGTGCATTTGAATATCAACCTTGAAGGTTCGTCTGGTACCCCAGGACCTGTTGGCAAGAGTGCTGAATGTTAGTGACCATTCTCCTGAGCAACCCCAGTCTGAGGATCAGTGGGCATTGCCTTGCTCTGTCAATCTACCTTCTTCCAAGTCTCAAGGATCCCTGACTACCAGGCTTGGCAGCCACAGAGTGGTTTTTTGCTTCTCACCTGAACCCTTGGTACACATTACTAATAATGCTAAACCTAGACAAGTCCCCGAATTGTCTCCTCATAGCATCCAGGCAGTGCCTCCCAGTAATATGGCACCCTGTTGTTATACTGTACTACCCTGGTGACTGGCAACTGACCTAGAAGGTGTAGCCGGATGTCAGGTAAAAAAGAGGCCACTGTTAGAGGACATGTGACCTTTGACTTCAGGAGATCAGGCGGATACACAAGAAAATAGGCAGGTGGACTCATCCACTTCTTCATCAGACGATCGCTATGTGCGGGAAGTCACTGAGGATGAGTCTGACAGAGAGGAAGGCAGGAGCTTTGTAGACAGAAGGGCCAGCATGTGCAGAGGCCCTGCATCTAGTGTATTTGAGAAATATGAAGGAGGCTGAGGCTGGAGGTGGTTTTGCATGACACACAGTAACAAATACCAGAAGGACAGATGGAAGAGTTAGACCACCGCCCTGCAGCCTGTGGTGGCCTCAAGACCAACTCTTCCCAGACAGTACAGCTCAGGCTGCAGGCTCAAGAGTTCAGCACATCTGCAGGACCGCTGCTTTAGTGGAAGCCTGGGAGGTGGCACCACGCAGGTACCTATGCACCTGGTACAGCTCATTTCTCTCCTCCTACAGGGAACCTTGGAACTCCTTGATGTCTTAGCATCCCAGTCTAGACATGGCTTTAGGCTCAGGGACCTGTCACATCTCTCCTTCCCATCTCTGTCACTAGCTTTGTGAATCTGGAGGTAGAAATTAACCTTCTTGGCTTTGGTCATTCATCTCATTCATGAAATTGGGCTTATGAGCTGGGTGTGGTTTACACACCCGTAATCCCAGCTTTCGGGAGGCCGAGGTTGGAGGACTGAGAGTCAGAAGCCAAGCTGGGCTACAGAGGGAGACCCTGATTCAGAGGGAGAGGAGAGAGGAGATGTATTGGGCGTATGTTAGGAGGTACTGTGTAGACTGGCACTGTAAAGTATAGCCGTCGAGCAGGACGCCCCTGCAGCTGTGGGCAGTGCATCAGTGGTAAAGCTCTTGGCTTGTGTCCATATTCAATACATCCACTAAGACAGAAGAAGCATCCTCACTGATAGAATCCAGTGGGTTTGGGTGTTTTTTATTTGTGTGTTTGTTTGTTTGTTTGATTGATTGGTTGGTTGACTTTTTTTAATTTTGCATTGCAAATATTTCTCTCTTCCCCTTCCTAAAAGTTACTGCTTTATTTTTTTTAGATGTAGCACTGCAGATATTTAAATGGAGTAAAAAGCCCCGAGTTGGCATTAAAAAGAAAAAGAAAAAGACGAAGGGTTGATACAGAGATGTTTTGTGTGTGTAGTGTTAGGCGCCCAGGGTTAGTTGACTTTTTGAACCACATTCACCCATAGTCTTGGCTTTGTTCTTCCAAAAGTTAATTGGCTTTGGTTTTATTTCTTGTGGGTGTGTGTGTCATGTATTTGAACATGTGTGCACACATGCCTGTGTGAGTTCATAGTAGCCCGAAAAGGTCCTTGAGTTTCCTCTTCTATCACCCTCTCTTGAGACAGGGTTTCTCACTGAACCTAGAGCTAGCCTGTCAGCCAGCAAAGCCCCAGGAGCTTCCTGTCTCCATCCCCAACAAGGCGAGGACTGGAGGTGAGTGTAACTGAGCATTCTTAGGCCCTGAGCCATCTCCCTAGCTCCCTGGTTGATCCTTCTCTTCTTTTTCTTACTCTCGCTCTCTCTCTCTTCCTTTTTTTTTTTTTTTTTTTTTTTTGAGACAGGGTCTCTCTGGCTGTCCTGGAATTCATTATGTAGACCAGGCTAGCCCCAAACTCACAGGGTTCCATCCGCTTCTGCCTCCCAAGTGCTAGGATTAAAGGCGTTCACCATACCTGGTTTGGTTCTTAATGCCAGTGTTAAGCTTCCTCGGATGGTCACCTCGTCTGCAATATTATTAATTAAAATGGACTTGGAATGACAGCGGCTGGGACGGCCACTTTCACTCTACTGTTGTAAAGGCGCTGTGGCCACCACCGTGCCACCAACACAGCCATCCCATTATCTTAAAACCTACCACAAGTGAGGGAATAAAGCAAGTTTAAGATCCTGGATCATGTGGCCCCCACTGGTGCCTACAGTCACAGTGAAGGTCTGCAGATGCTTCTAATCCCTACCTCAAGCGAACAAGTCCCTTACCTCCATCGCAGGAGTCAGGGCCTCACACATATTGGGCAAGCACTCTATCATCAAGCTATACCCCCCCCACCCTCTTTTTGCTTTTTGTCATTTTATTTTAATTTCAATCACGTGCATGCATGCATGTGTATGTATATGCTTGTTTGCATGTATACAAGCACATGCCGGGGGTTGTATATGCATGTGGAAGCTATCCTCAATGGCTTCCATCTTATTCAATGATCAGGGTCTCTCAATCAACCTCAGAGCTCACTGATATATATGGCTAATCTTGCTAGTTTGCTTTCTCCCAGATACCCTGTTCTCTGCTTTCCAAGCTGGAATTAGAGGTGGCGCACCATGCCCAGCTGGCATTTATATGGGTTTTGGGGACCCACACTCCGGTGTTCAAGCTTGTTCTCTTCATTTGCTAACTGAGACAGGGTCTCCCTAAGTCGTCCACGCTGGCCTTGAGCTCCCCATCCTCCGGCCTGTGACTCCAGGGTTACAGACAGGTCCGTACTATCTTCCTGGCCACAGGATCGGTTCTTGAGACCTTGTTGGGGACAGCAGCTCAGCACTGTGCTGGAAGTACAGTCGGGGTCCCTCCTACTCTCTGTGCTCTGGGTACGAAGGGACCCGCAGAGTTAGGAGACAGTCGTGGTGACCTGTCAAGGATCAGGCAGTGGCTGTGTTTGGTCCTGTCTCTTTTGTTCCCACATGTGAAGTCCCTTGTCCACTGGCCCAGCTGCCCCGTGGGACCAGAAGCTCTGTAGGAGCCCCACTTTGGCATCTGCTGAGGATTTTGTTGTACCCTCAAAAGCCCCTTAGGGCCTGGGGATGGAATCTGATAGGTAGAGTGCTTGCCTGGCATGCACAAAGCCTTGGGTTCGATTGTTCCTTAACCCTGGATAAACTGGACATGGAGCTTGTATTCCAGGCCTCAGGAGGTGGAGGCAGAAAGATCAGGAGTTCAAGGTCATTCTCTTTTTTTCTCTTTATCTTTTTCTTTCTTTCCTTTACTTTATTTATTTATCTGTTTATTTATTTATTTGTTTTGACTCTGTAGCCCTAGCTAGCCTGGAATTCTCTATGTACACAAGGCTGGCCAAAACTCAGAGACGCAACGACCTCTGCCTCCCCAGTGCTGATGCAGCCACCATGCCCGTCATTCAAGGTCATTCTTCAGTGTATAACAAATTCCAGGCCAGCCAGAGCTAGAGACTATGTCCAAAAAATTTAAAAAGCCGGATGTGGGTAGCTTACATCTTTAATTCCAGTACTCTAGAGGCAGAGGCAGGTGGATTTCTGTGAGTTTGAGGCCAGCTTGATACCACCCCCATGTGGTGTGTGTGTGTGTGTGTGTGTGTGTGTGTGTGTGTGTAAAGAAGAAGGTGTTTAATTGACTGAGTCGTAGCTCAGTGATAGAGTGCTTGCCTGGCATGTGCAAGGCCCTGTATTTGATCCCCAGGACTACAGAAAACCCAGTACAACAACATATCCATTCTTTTGAAGCTACTCATCAGCCACATCATCCCACTGAATTGGGGTGGGTGAGGGAACAAGCCTTTCCCGTTTCTGTCATTCATTCTTTCTTTCTCTCTCTCTCTGAGGAATCACACCTCTCCGGAGCATCCAGAAATGCACCCTCAGACAGCACACTTACACTGCTAATTATTTTCATTTATGCAGATTGTTTTCACATAAGCCTAATGATTGTACTGGAGATAACACTTCTGGTTTTCCTCAAATATGTGCCAAATTAACTTAAGTCTGTGGAATAATCTAAAAGCACATAGTCTGGGTATGAGATAGTCCCCATTGTACCCCTCATTTCCTGAGTGATCTTGGGCCAGAGTTCAACATCTCTCGACGGCTCGGCTCGTCTTGCAGTGAATCATTCCCATCTGGTCTCCTTCTCGGAGTTGCTAGTAGTTTGAATGAAGGTTACTCACTCCCAAATACCCCGTCCACCCACATCGAAGGCTTTGTGCTCCCCGTTCACAAAAGGCAAGACATTGTGTGTGTGCCTCACAAACTTTAGAATGTGGTCAGGTTGACAGGAGGTGATGTAATATATGAAGGGCAAGCATGTACTGAGCTCCTTAACACAAGCACCGTCAAGCATGTTGCAGATATTACCTTTCTTAAAGCAGGAGTGATGTTCTGAAGTCCCTAACGTGTCCCTGTTTTGAATGTGTGAGGACACTGAGACATAGGCAGGTTACATCATCAGGAATAAGTGTGGTCATACAGCTGGCGTGGCTTTGTGTCCTGTGATTCAGTGAAGGAACTGATGGGTGTGAAGGTACCTAGAACCTCTGGCCACATGATTGATGGGGACCATCATCAACGCCATTGTTGTCATCATGGTGGTTGTGACAGTTTTCTGTTACTGTTTATCAGATCATCACAAATTCAGTGGCTTTGAAGACACTTCTTGTCACCTCATTCCTCTGGGTCAGGAGTCCTGGCACAGCTTCACTAGGTCCTGCTCAGGGCTGTCATCAAGGTCTTATCTAGTGACTCAGACTCACCTGGGGAAGGGCGTTCAAGGTCATTCAGCTGCTTGGCGGAATTCTCGTGTTCTGTTGTGCTAAAGCCACTGGGTTCCCTCCGGCTGCTGACCAGGGCTTTCTCCAGCTCCTGGAGGCCTCTGACCTCATGGAGCCCTTCCGGCTCAAAGTCTGCCCCCGTTTCTTTAAAGTGAACAAGGAGAAGGTCTTTAGTGTCAGCAACAAGGGAGACAGCTGGTTTTGAGACAGGGACTTGCTAAACTCAGATTCAAGCCTGCTGCTTCAGACTCCCGAGTGTTGAAGTCACAGGTATTCACCACCATGCCCAGCAAGAGGCTGTCACTTTTTTATCTTGGCAGTGCTGGGGGTCAAACCCAAGGCCTTGTACGTACTAAGCAAGGCCTCTACCACTGAGCTCTATCTCCAGCCCCAAAGAAAGAGTCATATTTGCTGGGGCAGCGTGGGGTGGCACCTGCCTTCTGTGCCATGTTCTGTGGGTTAGAAGGGAATTAGACGTCTGGTATGTTACAGTTTTGTGTGTGTGTGTCAGTATTGTGCCGGAGGCTGACATAGCATGGCCGTGTCGCCACCGCATCCAGGGAGGAGTCAACAGGGAGGAGGATGGGGTCCCCCTGCCAAAATGTCACGGGTGGTTTTTACTCCTTGTGGGGAATACCCCGGTGCGTACCTCAGGGAGAGCCAGGCAAAGGGAGTAGTCGTCATGAATACAGATGTAGCTCAATGCTGAGGGCTCTGTAACTCTGCAGGGAGGCAGAGCAGGAAGTGGAGCTGTTATTGAAGTGTCCCTGGTGTCTTAAATGGTTTGGGTGTGACGGCCCATGCCTATAATCTGAGCAATTAGGTGGTTTGGGCAGGGGAATTGCTACAAGTTCAAGGCCAGCCTAGACTACACAATAAATTCAGGCCAGCCTGGGCCACAGAATATGAAGGCTATCCCCTAAAAGGAGGTGAAGGGTGGAGCTAGGTTTGTAGAGTGCTTGCCTAGTATGAGCAGGCCCTCGGCTCAGTCCCCAGCACCACACAAGCCAGGCATGGTGGCACACACTTGTAGTCTCAGGATGAAGAGAGGGAAATGGGAGGGTCAGAATTCGGCAGCACATACACTAAAATTGGAACCATACAGAGAAGATTAGCATGGCCCCTGCACAAGGATGACGCCCAAATTCATGAAGTGTTCCTTATTTAATAAAAAAGAAAAAGAATTCAAGGTCATCCTTGGCTATATATTGAGTTTTAGGCCAACCTGGGCTACTTGAGACCCTATCTCCAAAAAGCTAAACAAAAACAAAACAAAAAAAATTCTATTAGGTTAAACACAAAATCACCTCTTCTCCCTAAGCCAGACTGAACATGAGCCACTGGGCTATGATGTGGTCAACAGCCTGAAGGCCCGCCCTTGGGCCACAGAGCTTTTTACACATATCCACGTGTGTTCTGAAATACCTTCATAGCTTCCATTGATTTCACCTTTTCATTTGTCTCGTTCCTGGGTCTCAAAAGTGAATGTCATTTCAGCCGCCACTTCTGTGGCTGCCTGAGTCACTGAGGGTCAGCACTTCCTAGCTGGGTTGGCACTGAGTGTGAAGTGTGGTCCAGTGCTGTAGAGCTCGTCTGCAATGTCAGAGTAAGAGGCGGGCTTAGCTGAACACAGACGACCCTCATTCCTCAGTTGTGTTTAGTAGGAAGTGTATTGTTTGCTCACGGCTGAGTTTTAGCTACTACAGAGTTGGGAAGAGTGGGGTGTGTTTGTCCAAGAAGAATACTGATAACAGAATACTCTGTGGTGGTGGTCACATTCTGAGGAAAGGCAGGGACAGGAAATTGGCTGACCAGAGACTCTCCCCGCCTCACACCCCACTCCTCTGCAACTGCAATTGTCGAATGAACATGCTCTTGGCTTCAGGGGGTGTGTTCAGACAAACAACCACAAACCTGACTGTTAAAGCAGGAGAAATTTATTCTCTCACAGTTCTGGAAGCCTGAAGTCTGCTCCCCCTGTAGTCCCAGGGGAAGGGTCTTGTCTGGTTCATAGATGTATCTCTTCAGCTGGTCCTGTACCTGCCTTACATCTGTCTCAATCGGCCTGTCCATGAGGACACTTGTTACTGGATTGGCTCCCATTGATCCAAGATGGCCATTTCAAGAGCCTAGCTTTAGACCCTAAAGATTCACCTACACAGGCTCCAGGGTCTATGGGAATGATTTGTTGTTGTTGGGTTTATTTGGTTTTGTCTTGTTTTGTTGTTGTTTTCTGAATATGGATGTTTTACCTGCCTGTACAGGCTGTGTACCATGTGCATGCAGTTCCTGTGGAAGCCCGAAGAGGGAGTCAGATCTACCGAGACTAGAGTTACAGATGGTTGGTTGTAAGCTGCCATGTGGGTGCTGGGAATCAAACCCAGGTCCTTTACTCTATGCCCATACCATTGTGTTTCTTGATTTACTATTGATGTTAGGGGGCATAAAAGCCCTTCATATTGACAGAGCATTCACAGAGCTGCCCCATGGATCAGCCTCCCAGCTCTGACCCTGTCTCTGAGTTCCTGGACGGGTGGACAACTGTGAGGATATCTGTGTATTTACCCACACTGGTTGTGGGTAACTGAGCAGGAGAGGGGTGCCTGAACTCCCCTGATGTCTCCCTGAGTAGCAGAATCATTGGCAAGCATGAAGTCTGCAATTGGGGTGAGAGCATGGGTAGAGAGGCAGATGTTGGGTTTGGAACATGGCAGCAAGTACGACAGTTGTCAACAAGGGTGGGCCAGGGAATCCGTCTTCCTGTGTTGTGAGAGCAGACTGGGGGGCGAGGAGGTGCCAAGCTCACAAGGGCCTGGTGGGCAGACCATGGTAGCGGTGTGTAACTCTCCTTGTCACCAACCTTGGAGGTGAGCAGGAGATCTAGAAAGACTTCACAAGCTTCCCTGTGTGCCAGCACCTCAGCTTAACCGACTGGGAAGTGGCTTATCTGGTTCCTGAGTCTTAACTCCTGCCTCCTTGCCTTGGGAGCTAAGGCCTCCCTGATTTGCCTGCACCCCAAAAAGGAACTTCAGGGCCTGCTGCTGGGGCTTGGTGGAGAGCTGGTTTTTCCCCCACTCAGACCTCCTCCTGCTGAAAGTTCTTGATCTGAGGGGACAGGCAGTGGTGGCAGGCCATTTGCTTGCAGGGGGGGTGGGGATGCTGAGTGACCGGCGTCCCCCTCTCCCAGGTGGATCTGTGGAATATGGGCTCAGGCTCCTGTAGTTAGTGGCTAACTCTAGCTATAGATAAAGGACTGCTCTGCCCCGGACGCTGTTTCTTATCCCTTCTGCCCTTTGGTCCTCTCAGAGTCCCATTTAGAGGCAGTTTCCTAGAATCCAAGGACCAGGATCCACAATGCATGTTTTCTCAGCTAAAACACCTGTGGGGATTTTCCTAAGCAAGGGAAGCCCAATACCCAGGATGGAAGAACTTTGTTATTTTATCTCTATTGTGGGGGGTGCTTTGCCTACATGTATGTCTGTGCCCCCATCTGCATGCAGTGTCCATAAAGACCAGAAGGGGACACTGGATGTACTTAGAGTTACAGTTAAGTCTCCATGTGGATGCTGGAAATCAAACCTAAGTCATCTAGAAGAGCAGCAGGTTCTCTTAACCACTGAGCCATCTCTCCAGCCCCCTCCCCTTCTGATATTTTGTTAAAATTGTAGAATCAATTACATTACTAGAAAAAAAAATCAGCTGAGGCTTGGGAGGCGGTGTAGTGTAGTTGGTAGAGTATTTGCATAAAACCAGGCATGAAGGTGCACACTGTAATCCCAACAGGCACAGGCAGGAAGATTAGAAGTTCAAGGTCATTCTCAGCTGCATAGTAAATTAGAGGGCGAGGCCAGCCTGGGCTACATGAGACAGCAAAACAAAACAAAAACCAAATAATTCCTTTGTAAATGAAGGGCATGGGCTGTGTCCATTTTGGCTCTTCGGCCCCAAGTGCCCAAAGCCACTATCTACCCTGGATGTCTGTCCTTCCTATCCATAGGTCTAGTTTTTGTGTATCTTTGCTGAACCTTTGGCGACCCAGGCAGACCTCCAGGGAGCATGATGTGCATCTTGGGTTTCTAAACCTCAGTATCAGTAAGTCTTTTGTATCCCAGTTGAGAGCTAGGCCCCATAGCAAGGGTCTGCTACAGACACTTAGGAACTCCATCTGCTCCAGGTCCACAGACAGACTGTTGTTGTCTCTGCCCAGGTCTGTGCTTTGAGAACTCTCTAAGCTGGTATGACTCTAAGCACCAGCGTCTCCTCCCAGCCCTGCCACAGATTGCCCTGCAGGTCCTGGAGAGTGTGCAACTCTGTTTTCTTCCATGCTCTGTCTCTAACGGCTGTGAAAGCAGGCACGATTTCCTACCCTTCACAGGGTAGCCATTGTGCGGGTCAGAAGTGCAGAAAAATTGATGGAGTGAGATGAAATGCACACGTCTCTTCCTTAAGACAAAGAATGTGAGTGCTCCTGGTCACCTGGGAAGTGTCTGCCAGCTGTGAGGTCCTTATTGTGATGGTGGTGAGAACCATGGGATCCTCAGAGTTGGGTGGTAGGCGATAAGCTGGCCTGGCAAATCACCCCAGGCTGGGGTCTGTTCCCTTCCAGAGACACTGAGCCCATGGCATTGGCCTTGCTACAGGGAGCTCTTACCACCAAGAACCCTCCAAGCTGAGGGTCACATGAGTAACTATAGGTGAATTCTACAGAAGGTAAGGGGTTTTCAGAGGATCAGAGCGGTTTCTCTACCACAGGGCTGTTGACATTTAGAATGTAGTCCTTGTTTGTGGGGGACTGTCCCGCATGCTAGGATGCTGAACATCTCCAGCCTCTACCCAGTGCAGCAAGCACGTATATATTTTCAGACATTGCCAAAGCCCCTGATGAGACAGATTGTCCTGTGCTGGACAGCTCTGGGTCAGAGACTTCAGCAGTGGTCTTTCTGGGACCACTGCTCAATGCCTGAAGTAGCCACTCACTTATTACAGCTTCTTTTGTTCCTTCCCAAAAAGCTGACCTCATTGGTTCGGAGGGGTGTTTTGTTGACTCACCATCTGTAACCACAAGCAGCCTTCCTTCTTGGGGAGATCCCAGATGACTTATCATGGGACTCAGTATGTAAATACAAAATTCTAGTTTTTGCTAAATTGAAGCTAGTAAACAGACCTCCCCCCCCCCGACACACATACACACACACACACACACACACACACACACACACACACACACTTCTTTTTTAGCCTAGCTTAGGGCATGCTGAGCTATACCTTTGCCTTGAGGTTTTCTGCAGGCAACAAGCATTCTGAGCTCACTGGTTTGGGCCCTAGCCCAGGGGCTGGTAGATGATGTAAGAACAGGAAAGTCTGAAGTTGGTAGGGATTGTGGGGTTTTCTTTTAGACCTTTGATCCAGGGAGTGGTGTGAAAGGAAGGCAGAAGCCAGACTATGAGAAAAGAGGGGTCAGAATCCCAGATGGACCACAGGGACTCTGCCCAGGGTACTGACCGAGTGTGGACCACTGGCTCCTCGAACAAGGCCTGGTGTGCTTGTCAGTTCCTCTTGGGATAGCAGAGTGAAGGTGCTGGCTTTTCGTTGAGGCTTTGTAAAGTGGAAGACAGGCACACCCTGAGTGAGGTCTGAGACCTGCCCGGCCACACCCAGCAGCAGGCAGCTGTGTCCTGTTGTCAGGGCTCTGTGAATTTCATCAGTGTTCCTCCCTGCTCCTTCCTCTGCCTCTGCTACCATAGGAAAATGAGGTCTGCTTTTCTGGGTTGAGTCTTATAGTTTGGAATCCACCCTGGGTCTAGTGAGAAGCCCTGCGTGTGTCTACAGTTTCCCCTACTCACTCTCACTGTTTCTCTTCTGCTCCTCCTCTGTGGCCAGCTCAGAAGCACATGGTCAGAACCCAAGAGTCAGACGTCCAGCTGGCTTCATTGCAGACACTGTGTCTGTGACCTTCCACCCAGACAGGGCTGTGTGTTCAGATGCTCCCATTAACTTAGGCCTGCCAGGCATAGGGGCCAGAGGGTGAAAGGGAAGAGAAGCGAAATCTGCCTGCTCAGGCCTCATGGTCCTGAGTAACAAGGAAATTGCCAATGGCGCTACCAGCCCTAGTGCCCCTGGCCCCAGCTATGCTCATCAGTACCCTGGTGAATCCATGAAACCAAGCCATGCCCGTAACAAACCGGCAACACCCAAGAATCCAGGTGTTATTATTGAAGACTAGGAGCGAAGGGATAGGTGGGCCCTGTGTGCTCAGGGCAGTCTGGGGGAGGAAGCTGGCACAGTTAACAGTGGCTCTGTGCTCCTGGAGGCAGCTGCCTCTGCCTTTTCATGTCCATGGTCAACTCTAAGTCCTGTGGGTTCCAGAGTCTGGGGTAGACCGAGTCAGCCCATGGATGGACAGTGAAACTGCTTTCTCCAACTAGAGAAAGCGATAAAGCAGGCCTGAGATTTGGCCCTGACCATGGCCAGGCACTGCTCCAGGCCCCACCCAGCCTCACCCCCATGACTGACTGGACAGGGGACTGGACAGGCGGGCTCAGGTGTGGGGACTGGGGATTTTCCTCCCTCTCTCTCCTTCCCCCTTCCCCTTTGTTCTGTTCTTCCTCGGCTGGCATTTGGGTTAGCGTCCAGATGACTCATAGGAGGTGTTTTAGTGCCTGCTTCCCCGGGCATAGGGGCTGTGGGGGAAGGGACAAGGGACAGGTGAGTGCACACCTCTGGAGGGGCCCAGGTAGCTCCTGGCAGTGGGCCCAGCTCCTAGCAGCTGTGCCAGGCCTGAGGGGGCAGTGAGCTAAGCAGGTCAGACAGGTGGAGCCAGCTGGCCTGGCTGCCCATCCCCAGCCGCACAGGCCCTCTGTGGGTTTACTGAACAGAGCACCACCCTTTCCTTCTTCCCACTGCCTGAGGTCCCTGGCTCCTCCAGGGACCATTTACAGCATCTGAAAGGGGCGTTAGGAGTGGGGAATGGATCGTGGATTTGCTTGGAGAGACACTGGTTGGGTTCAAGTGTGGAAACATGATCTTGGCTTTGGAGAAGCACTTCTGGTTTTCAGGTCCTTGGTTCTGAGATGCAGATTTTACAAGGAGCCCAAATGTTGAGTGACAAACTGAGGAGACAGGTCCAGAAACCTTAGGGAGATTTGTCCCCAGAAGAGAACTTGTGGACGTTATATTGGGTGATGCGCCTCTACTCAGCGCCAGCACCTGGCCTCGTGGGGTGACCCTCTTGGGTTCCTGTAGGGGGAGGGACTAGACTTGCTCAAACAAACATAAATTACAGACACTTACTTTGCCACTGTTGCAGGTGGCGCTGTCTCCTCCCCCATGATTCTCTCTCCTTGCTGAAGGCCGAATCTCAGCCAGTCTCTGCTTCTCCATACACAGTCTCTGGAGATGTTGGGCTGACAACAGGGGTTGGGGATGGGGCTCAGTTTCAGCAGAAAACTAGCTCATGGTGCCTCCCCTAAAACCAAATGGCTGTGTCTACCTGGGAATCCTGCACTGGGATTGTGTGTACAATCTTCCTCTGGATGGGTCACACCCTATCTGCCAGTTTCCTGGAGCATCCCCATCCACAGGCCAAGCTGTGAGGGAGAACAACCTCTTAGTGATGGTCAACACCAAGAACAGATGTTGAGTTTTTGTTGTTATTAGTTGGTGAGTTTTGTTTTTTTGTTTATTTGTTTGTTTGTTTGTTTGTTTGTTTGTTTTGAGGACAGGGATCTACTTTGTAGCCCAGGCTGGTTTGGAACTCACTCAGTAGCCTAGGCTAGCCTTGAACTTGTGACACCCTTCCTGCCTCAGCCTCCCAGGAGTTGGAATTACAGATGTGCACAACTGTGTCGGCTAGAGCAGAGATGATCAAAACTTACCTTGCACAGCCTGCTGCAGACAGGGGGGCAGCAGTTTTTTGCTTTTTGTTTTGTTGTTTTGTTTTGTTTTTCTGCTAACTGAGCTCTTTGTGATGAAAGCTTTGCTGACGGAGTGGTCTGTCTTGTTTGGTTTGGGTTTTTTTTTTTTGAGGTTGAGTTCAAACTGGTCCATCCTCCCGCCTTCGCCTCCAAAACAGCTGCATGGCAAGTAGGCAGGTCGCCACCATGTGCTTGGCATAAACTAACTAATCTCTCTCCCTTTCTCTCACCCCACTCCGGGCCTAAGGCCTCAGGGATGCTCAGCCACTAAGCCACTGAGTGACACTCTCGGCCTACACATTTCATAAAGAAGGCCAGAGGTAGAAGAACTCTGTGATTCTGTGGTGTCTCCTTGAGTCATCTTCAAGTTCTGTCCCTCGTTCCTACCAGCCCCACTTCCCCCAGGTCTTTCAGGTCTCTCTGTAGATAGGTGGAAACGTTTCCCCGAAGTCCAAAGACGTTTCCATGCATCTCATTGACTAGAATTCTATTTCACGCCCAGCCCCAAGCCTGTCAGCATGGAGGGAGGGTGTTAGCAGCAGTGTTATACTAGTGTGAGTGTGGGTACCAAGGAGGCCAGAAGAGAAGGTATGGATCTGCCGGAGCTTCAGTTACTGGCGGTTGTGAACTGCTTGACATCAGAGCTGGAACTGAACTTGGGTCCTCTAGAAGAGCAGTGAATGCTTTTAACTACTGAGTCCTTGAGTTTGGCGTTTTAATTTGTTTGTTAAGTTAGCATGCAAGGTGATTTTACTCACTGCATATTCATACCTGTGTGTCATTCTACTGTGTTCTCATTCTCTCCCCTCCCCACCCCTCCCCTCCCCACCCCTCCCCGCCCCTCCCCCAGCCCCCTCTTGGTTTCTCTTCCTCCCCCCAGTCAGTCCCTTCTGCTTTCTTATGTCATGTACTCCAGGGCTACCTCTATTTCTCTGTTATGATCTCCTCCTCCCCAGCTTTGTGGACCCTCCACACATACAGACAGATGTGTTTTAAACATAAGTTCGCCAGGCGGTGGTGGCGCACGCCTATAATCCCAGCACTCGGGAGGCAGAGCCAGGTGGATCTCTGTGAGTTCGAGGCCAGCCTGGACTACCAAGTGAGTCCCAGGAAAGGCGCAAAGCTACACAGAGAAACCCTGTCTCGAAAAAAAAAAAAAAACATAAGTTCTACACAGAAGAAACATGCAATATTTGTCTGCGACTGGCTGATTTTGCTTAACATAATGATTTCCAGTTGCATCCATTTTCCTGCTGGTGTCACGATTCCATTTTTCTTGATGGCTGCATAAAATCACCCTGGAAAGCCAGGTGTGGTGGCGAGCTCCTTTAATCCAGCACTCAGGAAGCAGGCAGGAGGATCTCTGTGAGTTCGTGGCCAGCCTGGTCTACATAATGAGTTCCAGGACAGCCAAGGCTATGTAGGGAGACCCTGTTTAAAAAAAAAAAAAAAAAGAAAAGAAAAGAAAAGAAAAGAAATCCATCATGTATACGTACCACATTTTATTCTTCCTTTCTCTCCCTTCCTTCCTTCCTTCCTTCCTTCCTTCCTTCCTTCCTTCCTTCTTTCCTCCCTCCCCCTCTCTCTCTCTTTCTTTCTTTCGTTCTTTCTTTCTTTTTGGTTCTTCAAGACAGAGTTTCCTGGAACTCACTCTGTAGACCACATTTTCTTTACCCATTTATTTCTCTATGCATGAACATCTATTCCGGTTCCACTGTCTGGCTACTGTGAATAGGGTAGCATGACCGTGGTTGTACAAGTTTCTCTGATAGGGTAGAGTCCTTTGGGTTACACCCTCTGGGTATGTATCTGGGTCATATGGGACCTCTATTTTTAGTTTTTGAGGAACTTCCATACTGACTTCCATAGTGTCTGCTCCCTCTTCCTAAGATGTTCAAGCAGCATGACCTGTTCTTAATCTTCCGCTGCGCAGAGGAACCTTTCTTTCCTGTAAGGGCTTTTCCTCTCTTCCCCTCTCCTCCTCCTCCCTCCTTTCCTTCCTTCTGATTTTTCCTTGATTAACCATCCAGTGTTGGCTGCTTAACGCCCGGTCTGTTAGACCCAGTAAGGGCTGCGGCTGCAGAGATGGCTCGGTGGTTAAGAGCACATGTTGCTCTTGCAGAGGACCTGGGTTTGGTCCCCAGCACCTGTATGGCAGCTCACAGCCATCTGTAAGTCCAGTTCTAGAGGGTCCAGGTCTTCTTCTGGCCTCCACAGAACTGCACGGGCATGTACACACACGTAGGCAAAACACTCAATGCACAAAAATGTTTGGAAAAGAGCCAGTAGAGGAAACATGAAATCCTAAATACTAAGGATGTGGGCAATTGAGTGCCCAACTCCCCTAGAGCAGAGGCCACCCCAGAAGCCAGGATGTCATCTGCCATTGCCAGGGTCCGCCTTGGGGACCAGCGCGGGGCAGGTGTTGAACACCTTGCTCTTTTCTCCTGGGAAGCGCAGACAGCTCCTGCCGTGCCCGGTCTGGGCAGCAGGTAGTGGTGCCTCCTCAGAGGGCTGTTCCCAGAAGCAAGCCTGAGGTCTTTGTTGTTTCCATATGTAGCCCAAGGTGGGCTTGAACTTGCTGGATCTTCCTGCCTCTCTGTTCTGAGTCCTGGCATTACAGGCATGTGCTCTCACACCCTCATCTGACCCTGATTTTTTTTTTCTTAGATGTTTTTAAAACTTAAAATGTGTGACTTTCCTGCCTGTATGCCTGTGCACCGCATGCAATCCTGGTACCTGTGGAAGTCAGAAAAGGGTGTCAGATCCCTCTAGAACAGGACTTAAGGATGGTCATGAGCCACCATGTGGGCGCTGGGAACCGAACTCAGGTCCTCTGAAAGAACAATACATGTTCTTAATGGCTGAGCCATCTCTCCAGCCTCACTAACGGGAATTTTTGAGGTTCACAACTTCCAAGTTGGTCGTCTAGGAAAGAGGTGGCTCAGCAGTTAAGAGCACCAAGTCGGTCTTCTTGAGGTCCACCTCTAATCCCCCGTTCCCGGGCCCCGTTCCTCTGTTGTCTCCAGCAGGATGGGCAGGGGTCAGCTACAGCAGTGGACCCAGGTCTCTGCCCCGACAGCCACCACTGTTGTGCCTGAGTCACAAGACGCCCCCCATCACCACCCCACCCCACCCCCCCACCCACCCCCCCGAGCAAGACCACCACAGAGCCGCTATGCGATGCAAAACACACAGGGGTTATTGATAACAAGTAAGCCCGGGCTTGGTCTGTGTCCAACACTTCACACAGTGGGTGGAGGAGGAAGGCCCTGAGCTCTCAGAGTGAGGGGTTTTTAAAGGGAAAAACCACAAGCAGGGTGGTACAAGCCTTTGCATCCTATGATTGGGTGAGGGTGTGTAACCTTTGAATTTACTGGTTGGGGGTTACAGTTATCATTTTGGGGCAGTCCCAGACTTTGTCCTTGAGCTGCCATGGGGGCTGGCTGGCCTCCTCCTGCACGTTCACATTGACCCATGCACCTAGCTCTGAGTTGGTGAGGGGTCCCAGACAGTAAACAACTGGCTGAACCTTGAGCAGTCAGAGTACGTGCAGAAAGGGAGCTACTGCAAGAACTATGTCTTTTGTTCATGGCCCTCCCAGAAACTGCTTGTTCAAGTCTCAGGAAACTGAAATTGAGGCCTGATCTCTGAGAGAAGACTGACAGCCTGTTATGGCGTCTGCTTGGTCCCTTCAACCGCCACCTTCCCACTCACCAGCCAGCCTTTCCCTTGGCATCTGTGTAAGGACAAAGCAATTCCTTCAAGCTCTGTCACAGCAAAGCCCAAGAGGATGTGGGAAGTGTGGTCAGAGCCACGGTGGTCATCCTCAGTGATGGCCCTCTTCCAAGTTGGGTGCTTCAAGCTCTTGTCCTGTGGTCCCCAGAGCAAGGGAAAGGAGCATTGCTTCCTCGAGACACTAAAAAGAGAAGGCCACAGCCCAGCCTTACCTGGTCGCTCTCGTGAACGTGGCTTTTCTTCTGGAGGTCACCTCTGTGACCCCACCTCAGCCAAGCCTCATCAGGGGACATTAATGTGGCCTCTGCATTTCCACACACAGCCTGTGTGGGGGAAGGGGGGTGTCTCACAGGAGGCTGTCCTCCTGCCTCCAGCTCTCAATCGCTGGGATGACAAGTATGAGACACCATGCTAGGCTCCTTTTAAAAAATTTTCATTCATTCATTTATTCATTCATTCACTTTGTGTGTATGCATGTGTGTATGGGTGCATGTGTTTAGAGATCAGAGGATAGCTTCTGGGAATGGGCTCTTTTTATTTATCATGTGGATCCAAGGATCAAATCCAGGTTGTCAGGCTTGGCAGCAGACACCCTTGCCTGCTGAGGACCGCCCCCCCCTTTTTTTTTTTTTTTTTTTTTGCTGAGACAAAGTCCTGGTATAAAAAGCAGGCTGGCCTCAGATTCCAGCTCTTCTTGCCTCAGACTCCAGCTCTTGGGATGTAATTATGCACTGGACTCCACTCTGTGTCTGGCATTACATTGTGAAATGCTGTTGGGGGACGTTCTGAGCCTGATCCTCTCCTGTTGGGTGGTAGCTAGAGGGTCAACACCAGGGACAACTCGGGGAACAGTGACCCACAGGCTGAGGAGCAAGGTGGGACTGGGGAAGACAGGGCCACTCACGGGCCGTGAAGCACCACGGCCTCAAGCTGGTGGGGACCTGGCTCACTTTCCACTCCCATCTCCACGTGCTGTTTACTGAAGCCCACGGAGACCAGTTAGTGCTGTCTATACACGCCTGGGTGAAGGATCATTTGCTGGAGCACAGGCAACCTCTCAGGGACCATATCCCTGAAGAGCCTGATACCCCTCACCGTCAGCAGCCATCCATGACCAGTAACTCCTCAGCTGGGGTGGGACTTCATGAGCCCCTCTCCGGTCCATGCTGGGGTTTTGGCTGGCTAGCTCTGTACAGGACTTGTGAATGTAGTCATAGCCACCGAGTTCATGTGTGCAATGGCCCTGTCATGTCCTGAAAACACTGTTTCACTGAAGACATTCACTACTGCCAACTCTTACAGTCCCTTGCCCCGCCCACTTCCGAGACAATCCCTGAGCCTTGAGTATGATTGTGATACAGATGTCACATTTAGAGTTGAACATTCCGCAGCCTTATTCTCTGCACATGGTCCAGTTGTGGGTCTCTGTTAATTTCCATCGACCACAAAAAGCAGATTCTCTGATGGGGGTTGAGAGATGCGCTAATCTGGATCTTTTTTGTTTGCAGTGCTGGGGATGAAACCCAAGGTCTCAAGCCAAGCCAGGGCTCCACCAGCTGAACTACTGCTCTAGCCCAGTCACTGGATCTTAAGGCAGCCTGGAGGTAATGGTCAGTTTTCTGTGTAACCGGAGGCTGGAGTCCAAGGCGATCCCCCCCAACATCGGCCTGGGTGTTGCTGTGGAAGACTCCAGCTTCCTGAGTCACTCACTACCTTGAAGTAAGGGTATCCTCACCTTAGATTGCGGGCGGGCTTCATCTAATCACTTAAGGAGTGTATGAGGTTTCCCTGGAGAAGAACCACTTCCCATTGACGCCAGTGTCAGCTCTTCAGGCCTAACCAGCCCCCTGGTTATTTAGGTTTGTTTGGGAAAAGGTTGCTGTTGTTTTACATTTCTTTCTTTGATTTGGGAGGGTGGGGGGAGTGGTCCATCTGTAGCTGTAGCTTGTGTGTGTGGAGGTCAGAGCACAGCTTGCAGGTGTCAGTTCTCTCCTTTCTGACATATGGGTTCTGAACTCAGGTCATCAAGCTTAGTAGTAAGTGCCTTTACCTGCTGACCTATTTTACTGGCCCACTTCACTTATTTTTAATGTGCGTAAGTGTGTTATCTGATGTATGTACACCGTGCGTGTGCCTGATGCCCCCAGAAGCCAAAGGAGGGCATCAGATTCCCTGTGACTGGAGTTACAGATGGTTATGAGCTGACATGTGGATGCTCAAACTGAAGCTGGGTCCTCTGCAAGAGCAGCAAGTGCTCTTAACCACTGGGCCATCTCTCCAGCCTCCTGTTTTGTTTTCTTTAGTCTCACTATATTGCCCAGACTGGTCTCGAACCCCTGAACTTAAAGGAACCTCCTGACTTAGCCTCCTAGTGGAAGTAGGAAGGAGTTCCTGAACATCTCCTGGTGGTGCTGGCCCTCCAGCTGAACTCTGACTTGTCAGTGTGTCCTCTGTGGGTGCTAGGACAGGGAGGCACTAGTGCACGCTGCTGGTCCCCCACCCACCCCACCCCACCCTCTGTGCCAGCATGCTGACTTCAAAGTGCTGGAGGAGCCTGTTATGCCTTGTAGGGTCTGTTGCACAGCTCAGCTTTCTCCCGTAGCCTCCCCATCCTCCTGCAACTTCGTGTCACTTCGTGCCTGTCCGCAGATCCTCACTTCGTGCCTGTCCACGGATCTCCACTTCATGCCTGTCCGTGGATCCTCACTTCGTGCCTGTCTGTGGATCCTCACTTTGTGCCTGTCTGCAGATCCTCACTTCAAGCCTGTCTGCAGATCCTCACTTCGTGCCTGTCCACGGATCCTCACTTCGTGCCTGTCTGCCGATCCCCAGCCCAGCAGGCCAGCTGTGAGTGCTTCTTTGGCAGTGTCTTAGCTGGTTGTTGTGAGTACTAGTGAAGGAAGCAATCAGCAAGTATACTGCCCTAGAAGTGCTGCACGTTATTGGGCCAAGAAGGAAGAAAAAGGTGAGAGATGCCCAGACCTTCGAGAGGTGCCAGGACTTTGCAAACTGGTAGGTAAGGGCTGCTGGGGGAGGCAGGCTTTAGCACCCCCAGGAGAAGTGTATTTAGGGGTGTCGAGTGGCGGGGGGAGGCACAGGGACTGGGGTATAAGCTCCTTTTGGCTGAGAGAAGTTTGCATGTAGAGGTAATAATTAGAGCATTTATGAGGCATGTATGTTGTATGTTTATCCTCCTAGCCAAGCAGCTGACATTTTATGGAATTCAGCTGCACCCCCTTGCAAAAGGATTATTCCAGCTGGGGTTGTTGACTATTTGCACTTCCGCAAGGAGGGCTGAGGAGGGCACAAGACCCTCACCTGAGTATCCAGCTGCTCCCTTCCACCTGCTCTATGCAACTCTGCCTTAAGTGCAGGTGGCCTCAGGGAGAGGCTACACTGTATAGGCTGGGGAAGGCTGGAGAAGGCTGGGGGGGACTGCCATCTGTGTAGCTACTAGGTAAAGGCTTTCCACATGCAGTTGGTTGGGGAGGCACACCCACACTTTAGTTTCCGCAGCAGCAGCAGCAGCAGCAGCCTCCCTCTGTGGCCCGTCGCCAGGTGCCTTTCCACTGTCAGCAATGCGACATGTGCACCCCTTAAAGGTGCCTGCCAGGTGCAGCTCTCTCTCTTTGCCTCTTCTTTCTTCTCTCTCTCTCTCTCTCTCTCTCTCTCTCTCTCTCTCTCTCTCTCTTGTTGTTTTTCGAGACAGGGTTTCTCTGTGTAGTTTTGGTGCCTGTCCTGGATCTTGCTCTGTAGCCCAGGCTGGCCTCGAACTCACAGAGATCTGCCTGGCTCTGCCTCCTGAGTGCTGGGATTAAAGGTGTGTGCCACCACCGCCCGGCTTTCTTTCTTCTCTTGCCTCTTCTTTTCTCTCTTGCCTTTCTTCCCTGTTCTCTGTCCGTCTGTTGGTCTGTCTGCCTGCCTACCTCACTCATGTCCCCACTCCAACACGGCCTTTCTCTTCCCACCTCCCCCAATAAACCTCTTGCACTAACTGTTTGGAGTGGCATGTTTGCTTAGTGGCAGACCTTGGCAGGGCCCGCCGAAAGATACCCGCTTTGCCATTTCCTTATTTATCACACACCCTTGTAAGTAACCCCTCATCTATGTGCCCAATAAATTCTTTGGTTCCCCAGAGCAACCTTGGCACAGTCAGCCTGGGTTTGTCTTTGCGACCCTAGGAGGTGGGATAGATGTTGCTTACATCCCGGGGAAGGATTTTAGCAATAGTATATTAGTTGTGAAGCTCCATGCTCAGTGCCCCAAGCATATTCCCTAAGAGCAAGGGTCTGCTGTGATCTGCATCTTACAGAGAGAAACACAGAGGGTCCAACAGGAAGGGTGGCTAAGGGCACAGATCACAGTGAGGGACTGAGTACAGAGCCTAGGCCTCCAGCTGCTGTCCCTGGCAATGGGCCCAGGGCTCAGATCTGCCTTGCTGAGTGAACCCGTGTTGTCTCCTCTCATGGGCATATTTAAAATGCACCTCAGAGAACCTGGATGAGTCAGGCGTGGTGGCTTAGGCCTGCAATCCCAGCATTCAAGAGGATCACTAGCTGAAGGTCAGCCTGAGCTACAGTGTGAAACCCTCAAAAAAACAAAACAAAAGAACGTACCTGGTACAAGTTTTCTTTTTCAGCCAAAGCCAGTCCAAGAATGCTGATGGCTTTGAGGCCCCTGGGGGTAACCTCTGCCATTTGGGGTCTAACCTTAGACTGGACATCCTTTGATGAAAAATACCCCTCTCTTCTTTCTCTCTCCAGTGTTTTTTCAGTTATTATTTATTTCTTCTTCTTGTGTATTTGGGGTGGTGAACGTCTTCCATGACTCATGTGTGGGGTCAGAGGGCGGCTGTATGACGTGAGTTTTCTCCTTTCACCTCTACGTGAGTTCCAGACCAGTCGGCAGGCAGGTCAGGCTTGTGTGGCAAGAACCTTTACCCACTGAACCATCCATCCCTGTGGCTCTCTGGTTTCTAGAGACAGGTCTCACGGTGTAGCCCTGGTTAGCCTGCAACTTGTCATGCAGACCAGGCTGACCTCAAACTTGAAGCAATCCTCCTGTCTCAGCCTCCCAAGTGCTGGGATTGCAGGCACATGTCATCACACCCGCCCCCTCCCTTTCTCCTAACGACAAGGGGGAGGTGTGCGGCACACCCTTCAGCAAGCCCCTCCACACAGGAATTGTCCTTGTCCCTAAATAGACCTTTGCACTGAGGCCGCCTTTAGAGAGGGCCCCTTTGTAATGAGGCTGGGCGGATGGACCGTGTACCATGCCCACTCGGCCACACACTCCCTCAGCTCCCCAGCCCTGGGGAAGCAGGCGTGGGCTGAAGTGGGGCTGATGAAATGTCAGGAATGCCGAGTAGTGACAAGAAAACTCAGAATCCTCCAGGAGCCTTGCCTGCAGCCACACATGAGAGAGCCTCCGAGCACAGTCTTCACATTTTTTCAGTTTTCCCGCAGAAGTCAAGAATGTCTGACCCTCCCCCTCCCCCCAGCAGTTGACCGGCCCTGGACTTGTAAATTAAAGGAGCCCTACTCTGGCTTCTGGTGTGTATTATCTTGAATTCAAGTGAAGTCATTTTCAAGAAACTTCTTTTTCAGCCCAGCTTGGCTTTTATTTGTGCCAATAGAACAACAAGAAAAATGGTCCCTTTTAGGGAGAATTCACCTGCAAAAAAATGCTGTGGTGGCACACACCTTTAATCACGGCCTCTGGAGGCAGAAGCAGGTGGATCTCTGTAAGTTCAAGGCCTGCCTGAACTATGTATAGCGAGCTCCAGGTCTGCCCAAGCTACACAGTGAGGCCCTGTCTAAATAAATAAGAAAGTTTCTTAAATGTCTAGATAATAAGGATTCGGAAGTGGCAGCTTGGTGGGGTGGCTCATACCTGTAATTCCAACACTTGAGGGGCTGGAGGCAGGAGGATCAGTGCAAAGTCAACTGGGGTTACATGAGACCCTATCTCAAAAACCAGAAAAGCGGGCCTGGAGAGGTGGCTCAATGGTTACTGCTTTCCCAGAGGACCTGGGTTCAATTGCTGGCACCCACATGGTGGCTCACAGCCATTTGTAACTCCAGTTCAAGGGGATCTGATGCCCTCTTCTGGCCTCCATGAATATTGCATGCATGTGTGCACAGACGCACATGCAGAGAAAACACTCATGCACATAAACTCATAAAGTAATCACTAAAAAGTTTTAAAAATAACAGAAAAGTAATATGTGAGTGTTAGTTTATTTAGTGCTGGGTGTTGAGTCCAGGGCCTCAGTCTGCTAAGTAGCCTTGCGCCCCCATATGCAGAGCTCCCGGCCCCCTGTAACATCTTTGTCTGAGACATAGTTGGTGCTGGTGTAAAAAGGTCACACTAGAGGAAGCTGGACGGCAGGCAGGTGTGCAAGCTCTGTACTTTTCTTTGTTCTAATATTATTCCAAAATAAAATGTTTATTAAAAGCAAAAATGTGTATCTGTGCATTTGTGAACACATATCTTTATACTTGAATACATCTAGACCCCTTGGGCCCTTAAAGAATTCCCTGTCTTGCCGGGTGGTGGTGACGCACACCTTTAATCCCAGCACTCAGGAGGCAGAGGCAGGCGGATCTCTGTGAGTTCGAGGCCAGCCTGGTCTACAAAGCGAGTTCCAGGAAAGGTGCAAAGCTACACAGAGAAACTCTGTCTCAGAAAAAAAAAAAAAAAAAAAAAAAAATTCCCGTCTTTAGATCTCTGAGCCTGAGGCCAGCCTGGTCTACATAGTGAGAGTTCCAGGCCAGCCATAGTTACCTGGTGAGACCCTGTCTCCAAAAAAAAAAAAAAAAAAAAAGGAGGAGGTCCTTTGGTGCTAGAGAGATGGCTCAGCAGTTAAGAACACTGGCTGCTCTTCCAGAGGACAGGGGTTCAATTCCCAGCACCCACATGGTAGCTCACAACTGTCCGTAACTCCAGTTACAGGGTATCTGATACCCTCACACAGAGATACATGCAGCTAAAACACCAATGCACATAAATAATTTTTAAAAATTTACTCCTTCAAAAAAAGTCCTTTAATATACATTAAACAAAATATTTTTTAAGGCAAAAACAAACAAAACAGGACACCAGTTAAATAGGATCGTGACCCAATGACCTCTTTTTAATCCAATCACCTCTTGGAAAACTCCATCTCCAAACAGTCACACTGGGAGGTAGGACCCAGCATCTCAGCATAGGAATTAGAGAGCAGGCATGCGGAGGACAACCCCCGGGCACACGGGCTCTTTCTGGGTACTTCGTAATCCAGCTGGAGTATCTCTACGGTATGCTTCTGATCTGGGGCCAGATGCCAACCCAGAGCCTGTCTCCAGCTCCGGGAAGAGGCCTTGAGTCTGCGACACAGACAGTGGTGGGGGTGAAGGTTGTGAGGGTGCTGGAATTCATCCTGGCTTTCCTGCCACAGGAAGAGAGCCTAGAGAGCGCCAGTCGGCTGCTCCTTAGTTCCTGGGAGTGGGCACTGGAGGAGTCCGGTCAGACACGGGCAATATGCAGCCTTGAAAGCAGAGGGACTTCGGGATCGCGCTGGGAGGCAGGACCAGGCTTAGGATGGGAGCTGCCAAAGGGAGCCTGATGAACTTGAAGACTCTGAGGCCAGATCCTGAGCATATGGGGCCCTGGACAGCTGGAGTGCTCAACAGGCAGGGTGTAGATTGGTTCTTGGCTCCCTGGGGCTCATATGCTTTGCACTTGCGTGAAATGTCCATAACATACATTTTTACAAAATAAAAAAAATGGTCCAGGAGCCCAGCTCCGCCCCCTCAGGAGGGTGGTGATGTCCTCTGACATGGGGGAAGCATCGCCACCTGGTGGCATGCAGGGAGCAATGCCAGCACAAAAGAGAAAACTAGCCTTGGCACCCAGCGAGGTAACTAGTGCCATGCACCACCCTAGGGCTGTCTCAGGGAATGGAAGCCAGCCCCTCACAGCAAGATCTCCTTTTCTTTTTTCCTCCTCTCCTCTCCTCTCCCTCTTTCCCCTCCCCTTCTCTTAGACAGGGTCTCACTATATAGCTTTAGCTGTCTTGGAACTCTCTGTATAGACCAGGCTGGTCTTGAACTCATAAAGATCCACGTGCCTCTGCCTCCCAAATGCTTCTGCTCCCTCTTCTTCTTCCTCCTCCTCTTTTCTTCCTTTCTTCCTTTAAAAAAGAAAAAGAGAAAAAAACAGGTTCTCACTATGTAATCCACGCTGGCCTCAATATCATGATCCTCTTGCCTCAGCCTCCTGAGTATTGGAATTACAGACACCCACTACCTTGCCAAACTTCAAAGTAACAATCATATTCTCTCCCTCCCACCTTCCCTCCCTCTCTCTCCCAGTTCCTCCCATCTGAGATGGGATCTCACTTTGTCCCCTTGGCTGACCTGGGACTCCTTGCACGTCTGGTCCCTTCTCCATCACCTCCCACGTTCTAGGGTCACAGGCCTTTGCCATCACACCTGGCCAGAGCCAACTCTTACCCTCTGCTGGCCTGGCAAATCCTATGAACCCTTGAAACAAGTGTCAAGTCCACTGGAAGCCAGGTGTGGTGCTGCACTCCCATGGGAGGCCAGGTGTGGCGCTGCATTCTTGTGGGAGGCTGAGGCCACAGGACTGCAAGTTCAGGGCCAGCCCAAGCTATTTCGTGAGACCCTATTTCAAAATTTAAAAGTATGTCACAGATCCTGTGAGATGGCTCTGTGGATAAGGACTCGTGCTGGAGGGACAGAACAGAGTCCCAAAACACGTTCTCTGACCTCCATGTGCACACGCAATCGCATACACACACATACACAAATTAATAAATAAATCCACAGTGGTGCATGTCTTTAATCCCAGCACTCAAGGGCAGAGGCAGGCAGGCCCCTCTGAGTTCCAGGCTGGCTAAGACTACATATGAGACCCTGTCTCAAAAACAACTGCAAACAAAAACAACAAAACCTCAAGATAATAGATAAATGTAAAAGAAGAAGTATATGCCTTGGCCTTTTGGCTAGGATCAAGTGTAAAAAAAGAGGTAAAAAGGAGTAGCTGGGTGGTAGAGGGCTTGCTTAATATAGGCGAGGCTCTGGGTTCAATGCCCAGTACAAAAAGAAAAATACATGGGATTACACAACTAAGCAATTACAGTGAACATGAGTATTCAAACACGTGATGGAAATAAATTTGGTGTAGAGCAGCGTTTGTGCATCTTATTGACACACTGCTCACCAGAAGGCAGCCTGTCTGATAGTGATGAGTCAGACATGGCCACATTCGGCAGGTGGGGGAGCAGGAGGATCAGGAGTTCCTGGAAATCCTCAGCTACATAGTGAGTTCCAGACCAGCCTGGACTACGTGAGATCCTATTTCAAAAACAGCATTGCCCCAACACTCAGCAGGCAGAGGCAGGCAGATCTCTGTGAGTTTGAGGCCAGCCTGGTCTACATAGTAAGTTTAAAGCCAATCAGGGATACACAGTAAGACTGTTTCAAAAAATAAATTAAATAAATAAAAATAGTAATGAGCATTGTGACATTTTAAGTATTTGAAACATAATATAAAACTTATATAGTGTCTATTGCTCTTTAAAAATTTTTATATATTTTAAGGAAATATCTTTTTATTCCTTTTAAGGAAATCTCTCCCTGAATTGCCCAGGCTAATCTCAACTCTCACCCCAAGTCAAGCTCTCCTACTAGCTCAGTCTCTGGAGGAGCTGGGTCCTCAGGCATGTACCATTGCCCACAGCTTAGGGCGTCTGTTGATAACACAACTGTAAGTATTGCTAAAATACAAAGAAAAAATGTGTTGCTAAAGACAGGAAACACTCTGTGCCTATGAGCCTTGGTAAAAATAAGTGTGTGGCCATTCTCCATACTGCTGGACTGCAGGCCAGGCCCTTAGACAGCCAGGTAGGCTGCATGTCACCTCATCTGGCTGCCCACATTGGCCATTTACCCCACAGGTACTGGTACAGGGCCAACTGATCTAGATCATCGAGGCCCCTGCCCTACCAATCACTCAGCACAGGAGACACACAAAAACATACGGAACAGGTTCCACAAGCTGAACATGCAGGGGGAAAGATCTGACTGGATATATTATATGCTATGTAACAATGTTTGGGGCATAATTAACTATAATTCTTATAACTGAAGGTTTTCTTCCAATACCATTTGCTTTAAAGCCAGGGATTTGGACCTAGTTTAGCCCATGTTGGGGTCCTTTTTTTATAACACACACACACACACACACACACACACACACACACACACACACACACAGAGGCACAAAAACCTCACATTCTCTGGAATATTCTGATGGGCTCCAGAACAATTTTTAGTCTTTTTTTCCCCACCCATATTAAAGAGCTAGGCTGCGTGTAGTGGCCTGTAATCCTAGCATTTGGGAAGTAGAGGCAGGAAGATCAGGAGTTTGAAACCAGACTGAGCTACAAGAGATCCAGTCTCATGAAACAGAGAGGTGGGGTCACTATTCACAGCATTTGCTCTCCATGCCAAGATGTAAAACAATCTGAGTGTCCATCAGTGCATGAATGGATGGAGGAGAAAATATGGCCTCCCTGCACAGAGTCACATCTCCAGAGTCCCAGCTACTCAGGAGGACGAGGCAGGAATTAATCTCTGAGACTCAGGGCCAGCCTGGGCCACACAGTAAAACTTCATCTTAAAACCAACCAAACAAAACGTGATCTGGTCAAACATTATCATATTGTTTGGCTACAAAAAGACACAAGATTCTGACACATGCCAAAGCAGGGGTGAGCCTGGAAGACAGGCAGGATGAAGGAGGTCAGATGTCAAGGTGGCAAACGTTACAGAAAGTCAGACAGTCGAGCAGGGGGAGGGACGATGGACAGCTGTTGCGTCAGGCCCATAAAGCTGTTGGGAGTGATGAAAGCACTTTGGAAATAGATGGTGGTGACTGTTGCCCAACACTGCCTGCCATTGCATGAAACGCTGCTGCATCATGTGCTTAAGAATCGTTAAACTAGGGGCTGGAGGGATGGCTCAATGGTTGAGAGCCCTGGCTGCTCTTCCAGAGGACCCAGGTTCAATTCCCAGCACCCTACATGGCGGCTCACAACTGTCTGTAATTCCAGTTCCCTGGGATCTGACACCTTCACACTAATGCACATAAAATAAAGTTAAAATAAATTATTTTTTAAAAAGAATCATTAAATTAGAAAACTGGGTGGATATGATGGTGTACACATGTAATCCCGGTGCTTGGGAGGTGGAGGCAGGAGGATCGAGGTCATCTTCGCCTACATAGCCAGTTTGAGGCTAGCCTGGGATACATGAGACCCTGTTTCTAAATAAATAAATAAATAAATAAATAAGTCAAATAGTAGTGGATTATATGTATTGTCTGTTTGTTTTTGTTTTTTGTTTTTTCAGGATAGGATTTCTCTGTGCAACAGCCCTGGATGTCCCGAAATCATTCTGTAGACCAGGCTGGCCTCAAACTCACAGAGATCTGCCTGCTTCTGCCTTCTGAGTGCTGGGATTAAAGGTGTTTAAATTTCTATTTATAGATTTATTTTATGTGTATGAGTATTTTGCATATACGTATGTATACCATGGGTATACCTGGTACCCACAGAGGTCAGAAGAGGGCATTGGGTCCTCTGAAACTAGATTACCAAGTGGGTGTAGTTGTGAATTACCATGTGGGTGCTGGGATCTGAACTCATGTCCTCTACAAGAGCAAGTGCTCTTAACCACTGAGGCATATATAGCTCTAGCTCCTTACCATCCTGACGCTGGCTGTCCACTGCCAAAGTTCTAGCTGAGAAAGGAGGGCCCCTGTCCCTTCAGCGCTCTACACGCCCCACACACACACCCTGACTCCTTGGCTTGTCTACCAGAAATCTAATGTTCCCGACCTGAGAAAGCTTGCCGCCTCCCGTCAAACACGCTCTCTTGAATTGGGCATGTTGGCACACCCCTGTAATCCTAGCATTGTAACCCCAGAAGTCTAGAACCTTCTCCCTTTGTATCCCTTACTTGTACTCACAAATGAGCCTTATAAATCTTATCAACTCTACCTCCTGAACAGAGCCTCCCACATTCATGTTTGACTGAATAATCAGGGGATTGCAGGCTTGGCTTGGAGCAGGGTGGATCTCTAAAATCCTGCCCACCAAACATGGACAGGACAGAGGGGCGGAGCTAGAGCTGGGGTCTTCCTCCATACCCTTAAACCTTTCTTCTGCTGCTGACTGTATCTTAAGGGAGTTTTACCTGGAAAAAACGAAACCCTGAGTAGAGAAGTAACCTTCCCTTTGGTGGCTTGGCTAGTTTTTAATTTGGCCAGCTCTCCTTGACTCACACATGGAGAGGAATATTGAGGCAGCGGCCACTCTCCAGAGCTACCAGGCCCAGGAGGACCAGGCCCTATGCACAGGCAAGTGGGCTCGTCTTAGCAAGGTGGGAGCAATAACCTTAAGTTAAAGGTGGAGCACCAGATGCTGGGGGTGGAGTTTATACGCCCTGACCTCCCATCAGCCACCGCTCCTTGAAGACCAGGGCCCTTAATTCCAGCAATGCAATGGCCAGGTTTGGCTGACTCACAGTCTCCTCTGGGGATGCTAGGGGCAGGAGAGAGGGTGGGACAAGGGCCTGTAGGCCCTGTTTCCTCTTCCTGAGGTAAGGCACGTGGGTAGAGGGAAAGAAACAGCTGCTTTGAGTCCTGATCAGGGCAGGGCCTTTGTTCTGCTCACCTTCAAATGGGGAAGTGGGACAGGTGGCCATGGTGTCTTCTCCCAGGAGCACAAGGAAAGTCCCTCTCTGTTCTAGTTTCAAGAACCACATATGTGGCCTCTTATATCAGAATCGACCTCAGAAAATCACTCAGCTCCTCCAACTTAGAGGTCCTGAGATGTCTCTCTCTCTCACACACACACACACACTCACACTCTCATACACACTTCCCCCACACTCTCACACTGCCACACTCACACTGCCACACTCACACACACATTCACACACACACACACACACACACACACACACACACACACACACACACACACACCTGCTGCCCTAGAGGCAGAGACTATTGAGCTGCTTCTTGGGATGAGATTTGTAAGACCGTGTAAAGGAAAGCTGAGCTCCTCCTTGGCCAGCTAGCCTGATTGATGGGGCTTTTCTGGGTCTGGGCCTCCAGCTCCCAAGCCAGACAATTGGGATACAAGGAGCTGGGGATGATGTGGTAGGATATTGGCCTTGGCCCCTGAGGACACTGGAAGTAGAGCAAGTGACAGCTGTCCTCTGGCTCAGCCACTGGAGAAACCTCAGGGTCAACTCTGAGTGCCTCCGTGACAAGAAGAGGGTGAGGTCTGACACACTAACCAGAAGTGAGTCTCCAACACAGAGACAGTGAGCCAGATCACTGAGGACTGGGACTGAGGAATGAGCCTGTGGCTTCTCTTAGTATGCTGCTCTGGAACCACAGCCCCTGCACAGGAGAAGCACAGCCTCAGGAGCCCGGAGCCGGGGCGTTAGTTCCTGGTTCTTTGGGTGGAGGCCACACTCACGGCTTAGCATCACCCAGCAAGCTGGGAACCAGGATCCTCGCTTGACGTGAGCATCAGTGAGCCTGAAGGAGGAGATTTGGCTTCAAGCTCAAATCTCAGCAGATTAAAGCCACGCCATGGCACATCTCAGCAATTTTCCTATGAAGAGAGCTGTTGGCCCACTGTTTCCCAAGACAACCAAGCAACCTCCTGATCCAAAGAGGCAGTTGATTCCTCAAGGTATCTCTTGAACACTTGCACCTCCGTAACACAGGAAAGGTGCAGCCAGCGTTGATCTGACAAGCCGGGAACACCGGTGGTCCCAGCCCTGGGGAAGCTGAGCAGAAGGCTGGGAGTTCAAGGCCAGCCTGGGCTGTAAGGAGACTGTCTTAAACAAGCAAAGCAAACAACAGAAAAACAGAAGCAAGCTTGATCCACAAACATCTTAGGCACTCAGACCTCTCCTACCTCCTTATACCACCTCGCCCCCGCACCCCAACATGCCCTAAGGATTAAATGACCATGATCTGAACACAGGGAACATTCCAGGTGCCTGCCCTCCCTAGTGCCAAGGCACAGCACTGGGAGCAAAACTATTCACACCAGTTAAAAAAATATATCTAAGGGGCTTCAACGGCAGCTCTTAGCCAGGGTTAATCTGTGACAAGGACCTTCAGGGAGAGGGTAGGGGACTTTTGAACAATTCAGAGTGACTGGGAAAGATAGCAGCTGTTCTTGGACTCTCTTCGATCAAGCTCCATAAATAGGTTTGCTGACACTACTAAAAATTGCTTTTAGTAACTTTTTTCATTACAAAAGAATGTATGTTCATTCTCTCTTATAAGTAACAAAACTTTGGAAACAACCCCAAATGTCTCAAACCAACTGCATATCATTTGTCTTAGTTAGGGTTTTTATTGCTGTGAAGAAACACCATGACCACGGCAACTCTTACAAGAAAAACATTTAATTGAGGTGGCTCACTTACAGTTCAGAGGTTCAGTCCATTACAATCATAGTGAGAGTCACGTGGTGTGCAGGCAGATGTGGTGCTGGCTACATCTTAATATGCAGGCAACAGGAAGTCGTCTGTCACACTGAGTGGTATTCTGAGCATAGGAAACTTCAGAGCCCGCCCCCACAGTGACACACTTCCTTCAACAAGGCCACATCGACTCCAACAAAGCCTCCTAATAGTACTACTCCTTATGAGATTATGGGGACCAATTACATTCAAACTACTACAAGCCTCCCCTGGGCTCTCTTCATGGTGCCAGCTTCTCGGCATGACCCCTTTAATCCCAGGCCTTCAACTGCTACTGAGGCTGCACTATCACCATTGACCTCTCCTGACCCCTCACAGTGACCCCCTCATGCCTTCAAAACCAGTACACCTGGGTGACTCTGACAATACCAAATGTGGTTGCCAGCTCAAGTTACAACCTAGGCCACATCTAGAACAGTTTCTATGTGCTGACCCTGAAGATACACCTCCCAGAAGATTTTACCTCAATGATGCTGGTCTTTTCTTAATCACCGCTAATTTCTTAGTTCCAGCTAACCAGCATCAATTGTCCCAGCAAAGCAAAATAATATCACAAATATTAAATCAAATAAGGTAAAGATCTATATTTGCTTTTTTGTTGTTGTTTTGTTTTGTTTTGTTTTTTCGAGACAGGGTTTCTCTGTGTAGCTTTGGTGCCTTTCCTGGAACTCACTCTGTAACCCAGGCTGGCCTCGAACTCACAGAGATCCACCTGCCTCTGCCTCCCGAGTGCTGGGATTAAAGGTGTGCGCCACTATCACTCAGCCCCTATAATTGCCTTTAATAAATAAATAAGAAAATGTTTTACTTTAGTGGTTCTGGTCTCTTGTTAACCACGGCTGATTAATTCTTCAGCTCCAGCGGACCAGAACCACAGATTCTTCACACAAGAGGCCCATTGGAGTCTTTGCTTCCCTCTGAAACTTCACAAGTCAGGCCTCCACCGTCTGCCCTGCTCTCAACATTCTTATTTTCCAAGCTCCTACAGAACATCCCACTGAGCTCTCAACACTCAATGGCTCCTCTAGCCCAATGTTCTAAAGTCCCCACGATCCTCCCCAAAACAACATGGCCAGGTCTGTCACAGCAATACCCCACTATGCTGGTACCAATTTCTGTCCTAATCAGGATTACTATTAATGTGATGAAACTCCATGGCCAAAGCAACTTGGGGAGGAGAGGGTTTATTTCAGTTTATACTTCCATCACTGAGGAAAGTCAGGGCAGGAAGTCACACAGGGCAGGAACCTAGAGGCAGGAACTGGTGCAGAAGCCACGGAGGAATGCCACTTACTGGCTTACCTCCCATGGCTTGCTCAGCCTGTTTTCTTATAGAACCCAGGACCAGCAGCCCAGGGATGGCACCACCCACCATAGGCTGGGCCCTCCCCCATCAATCACTGATTAAGAAAATGCCCTACAGCTGGATCTTATGGAGGCATTTTCTCAACTGGGGCCTCCTTCTCTCAGATGACTCCATCCTGTGTCAAATTGACATAAAATCAGCCAGCACGCTAGCTAAATAAATGATTTTTTTAAAGAAAGGGCTTTATGATGCAAATCTGTAATCTTAGCACCCTGGAGAACAAGAAACTCAAGGTCAGATTGTCTTCAAGGCCAGCCAGAGCTACATAAGATCCTGTCCAAAACAAATATGTTGGGAGAAATCAAAACTGTCCTTCCTGTACTGCTAGGAAGGAAGAGCACACAGACACTTTGGACAGAGGCCACGCTTTCCTCACAAAGGCAAACATAGCTCTTTACCGTAGGACCCAGGAATTCCAAGCACATGCCCAAGAGAACTGGAAACGTATGTCCACACAGCGTTTCTACCTGAGTTTTCACAGAAGCGTTATTCATCACAGCCAAAAGGTGTTTCCATCAGCTGATGAGAGGACCCAACCATAGAATATGATTACCCCTAGGAAGGAAAGGAATCCAGACACATTGCAGCGAAGGAATCTTGAAAACACCAAGTGAAGAAAGGCAGACACAAGCTCCATGTACTATGTACATGCACTATGTAATCCCATTCATAGGAAATATCCAGAGTAGCCAAATACATAGACACATTATAAAAATTAATGGTTGCACAATTTCACAAGAAGTTTAAACTGGCCATTTAGTGCTTTTGAATATTAATAGAGGATCATTTCTTGGCTTAAAAATTGACTATAAAATTCATTTTATTGAAAATAGATTTCCTCGTACAATATATCCTGATTACAGTTTCCTCTCTCTCTACTTCTGTTTCTTCTCCCCCTCCCCTCCCATCTGGATCCACTCCATTTCTGTCTCTCCTTAGAAAAGAACAGGGTTTGTTTATGTGTGGTCTATGTGTGTATGAGAGCGTGCCTACATGTGCACCCCATGTGTGCAGTGCTGGACTCCCAGAAGAGGGCTTCCAAAGCCCCAGAACTGGAGCTACAGGTTGCCGTGAGCCCACGTGTGTGCTGGATCCTGAACTCAAGCCCTCTGCAGGAGCAGCAAGTGCTCTTAAATGATGATCAATCTTTCCAGCCCAAGTACTTGAGGGTGAGCAAATGCTATAGAATTAGATAATTACCATGGTCGCACAAACTTGCAAATGTACTAAACCCAGTGACTTATAGGGCTAAGAGGGTCAATGTTATGACAATGAAAAATACAAACATTTGGGGGCTGGAGAGATGGCTCAGCGGTTAGGAGCACTGGCTGTTCTTCCAGAGGTCCTGAGTTCAATTCCCAGCAACCACATGGTGGCTCACAACCATCTGTAATGAGATCTGGCACCCTCTTCTGGCCTGCCCTTCTGGCCTGCAGGCAGAACACACTAATCAATTAGTTAATTTAAAAATACAAACATTTTTAAAAATTATTTTTACTACTATTAATTATGTGTGTGTGTGTCCATACCGGCTTATGTGCATGTGAGTACAGTACCCTCAGAGACCAGGGGCATGGGATACACTTATAACTGGATTTATAAGTGGTTGTGAGCCACCTAATATGAGAGCTGGTAATGCAAACCAGGTCTTCTGTAAAAGTATCTCCATCCCGCCGGGCGGTAGTGGCGCACACCTTTAATCCCAGCACTCGGGAGGCAGAGCCAGGCGGATCTCTGTAAGTTCCAGGCCGGCCAGCCTGGGCTACCAAATGAGTTCCAGGAAAGGCGCAAAGCTACACAGAGAAACCCTGTCTCGAAAAACCAAAAAAAAAAAAAAAAGTATCTCCATCCCTGAAAAATACAAAATGATTAAACAAGAAAAAGACTCTGTAAGCTGGGAACTAATATTTCCTTTAGTTTTTCTTTTCACTTTACATTTTTAAAATTACATTTTTGTATTGTGTGTGTTCAGTGGGGTGGGGGAGAAGTGTGCTACGCACAGTGTGGAGGTAGGATGACCACTTACAGGAGTCGATCTCTCTTTCCAAGTGCGCCCGGAGAATCAAACTCAGACTGTCGGTCGTCTCGCCAGGGCCATCACTCAAAGCCATCTCACAGGCACTGATGCTGCCTTCCGTAAAATTTGCACCTCTAGAGAGATGGTCACTTGCTGCTTTTACAGAGGACTGGGTTCAAGTCCAGCACCCACCTCTTCTGGCCACTGTAGGCACTTCACTCACGTGGTGCACAGACATCCATGCAGACATAATATCCGTGCACGTAAAATAATATTAAAAAAAATTTAAATCGCACCTAATAAGTTATATAGAATAACTAGGAACTAAAAGTATATAGCTCAGTAGAACACTTCATTGGGATGTATGAGGCCCTGAGTTCCATTCCCAGCTCCGCAAAAATAGTACATTCATTGTAACAAAAGTTAAAAACTTCCCCAGATCAGCACCACAGACCTTGTGAACATTTGACGTACCCAGGCTTCAGGAATGTGGGTCATGCTCTGGGCCTGTTTTTGCCACCATCGGAAAGAATGTCTCCAACAACCGCCCTCCTCGCTCCAACACACACGTAAACAGGCTGACCTGGAGGAAAGTAACGTTAGCCCTAAAAATGCCATTCTCTCTTCCCTCCCAGGACGGGATGTCCTAGCCATTTGCTAGCCTCCTAGAGTAGCTCTAGGACGCTTAAGGCAATGACTGGGACCAGGACCGGGAGCTACCGGGGAGGAGAGAGGTGTAGGGGCATAGAGGCGTGGGGGAAGCTCGTGAGAATGGTGCCGAAAGAGCATCAGGGGTGGAGCAGTGCACGAATGGGGGTCACGGGAGGAGCTTGGAAGGAGCTGGGCGGTGCCCTGGAGCCACGGGGCGGGACGTGGAGAGCTCAGAGGCGGTGTGAGGAGAGCGCTCAGCATTACAGAGGCAGGGCGTGGAGGGCTCGGGGGCGGAGCGGGGCGGGGCGGGGCGGGGCAGGACGTGGGAGCTGGGCTCTTTGAGAGCTTGGAATGTGAGAAGTGGAGAATTTAGGAGCAAGGTGTAGGGATGGATTTGGGGCACGGAGAACGCAGGGGCGGGCGCCAGGGCTGGGTGCTGAGGCTATTGGGGCTGAGAGCGTGGGAGGCAAACACAGGGATACCGCTCTTGCAGAGCGCAGGGGCGGGGGCTAGGAAGCTCAGGGGAGGGGCCTGGAGGGCGCAGGGGCAGGGCGTGGAGAGCTCAGGAGCAAGGATTAGGGAGCTCAGCGAGGGGCGTCGGGGATCAGGGGTGAAACGGGAAGAGCTCAGGGGCGGGGATTAGAGGGCTCAGGGGCGGGGATTAGAGGGCTCGGGGCGGGGATTAGAGAGCTCGGGGGCGGGGATTAGAGGGCTCAGGGGCGGGGATTAGAGGGCTCGGGGGCGGGGATTAGAGAGCTCAGGGGCGGGGATTAGAGGGCTCTGGGCAGGGCGTGGAGGGCGTTGGGATGAGACTGGTGGCTGCATAGTCGATAGACTGGGCGGGGTTGGGACGCAGGCGGGACCCGTGGGGACGCGAGTCCTGGGCGCCTAGATGCCCAGACAGAGGCGACCGCGGGCTCGGCTTGGCCTCGACCTCTCGGCACCCTTGGACCTGTGCACCCTGGCCGTCTGCCCTTGGTCCCCAGCCGGCCATGCCCTCACCCGCGCCTCCCACCGAGCTGCTGCCGTGGGAGCGCGCCGTGGTGCTGCTGTCATGCGTGCTGTCAGCGCTGGGCTCGGGCCTCCTGGTGGCCACGCACGCCCTGTGGCCTGACCTGCGTAGCCGGGCGCGGCGCCTGTTACTCTTCCTGTCGCTAACGGACCTGCTCTCGGCTGCCTCGTACTTCTACGGGGTGCTGCAGGACTTTGCGGGCTCTTCGTGGGACTGCGTGCTTCAGGGCGCGCTCTCTACTTTCGCCAACACCAGCTCCTTCTTCTGGACGGTGGCCATCGCCCTCTACCTGTACCTCAGCATCGTCCGAGCTGCGCGCGGGCCCAGCACGGACCACCTACTCTGGGCCTTTCACCTCATCAGGTAAGGAGGAGACGCTGCTTTGCCTCCGCGCCCCAGACCCAGGCTTACTGGTCCCTGGCCTTGCCTGCTGCACTGTGGCACTCATGCGTCCTCCATCTAGATGGCAAGGTGGCGTGTCCTACTGTCAGTGATGCCCCCAGGCATCCCGGAACCATGGAAGGATGCCTGGCTTGCCCAAGAGATTGGAGTCATCCTATCTGAGCATCTCTGAAGAGGGTGGTTGGTGTCTGCCCCAGCTGGAACCTTCAGGCAAGGTGGGGGTGGGGACAGAACTTGCCCACAGGGGTGAGCCCTGCCATTTAGAAAGGAGCTGGGGATGACGACACTGTGCCTTTTGCCTCCTACTTCACGGCGACCTGGCAGTCTCTGCTCCAGTCTGCAGGCCGGGAGGTGAGTTAGGTGTCTGTCCTGGCCAAAGAGCCCACAACTTCCAATTCTATACCACAGTGGGTGTGGTACATCCAGCCACTCCCAGGGCACAGTGTCTCAACTATAAAATACACAAAGGTATGCTTTTTAAGTTTTTCATGCCATTTATAGACTTCAGGCTCCAGTCACCAGAATGTTTCTTCTAAGTTTTTTTTTTTAAGATTTATTTATTTTATGTGTGAGTATTGACTGCGTGTATGTATGTGCATCACGTGTATGTCTGTGTACTTGATGCCCCGGAAGGTCAGAAGAGGGCATCAGACCTCCCCCACCCAACTGGAGTTACAGGTGGTTGTGAACCATCATGTGGGTGCTGGGAATTGAACCCAGGTCCTCCATAAGAGCAACAAGTGCTTTTAACCACCAAGCCACCTCTCCAGCCCCTTCTAGGAGGTCTTGACTGCCTAGCATTCATGATCTTCAAAACTGAGGTTAGTGGCAAAAGGCTGGTTAGGATCAGGGCTGTCAGCCACCCGGAGCCTGAGTGTGGAAACCAAGGCCTTGGCTTGCCCTGCTTGTCAGCAAGAGAACTGTACCCAGAGGCCAGCCTCACCTGTGTCATTTCAGAGTTCAAAATTCTCAGTGTCCTGTGCTGAGCCCAAGGCAGGAATCCTAAGGCTGTTTCCCTGTCTCCTTGCCTCAGCTCAAGGCCCCAGAGTCTGCCCTAATTATAGGTCCTTTCTGAAAACTTGAGTGCTTTCCAAGGGCTGAGAGGGTAGTCAGCACTTTGGTAGAGACAGGTCACCTGGTTGTCACACGCTGAGACAAGCTGGGAAGAGTCACTTGACCTCCTGCTCTTGTAACTCTTGGAAGGAGACCAGCTAGTCCCGCTTCTCAGCTGGTCAGACACAATCTTCGTAGCATGTCATTCACAGCACAGGGACCTGCTCAAAAGGAGGCTGCGGCTACTCTCCCCTCCAACATGCACCAGACACCAACTACGTCAGAGACCGAAGTCTTCCAAGGCAGAATTGGAGTCTGAACACAGGTGGTCATTGGCATTGAAAATCAGGGGCCCAAGGCTGGACCTTTCTGTGCCAGAACCTCTCCTCTTGGCCTCACTCCTTCAAAAATGGAAGAATGCAGTATATTTTTAAGCAAAGGAACAGACCCTTCTGTGTAGCCCCGACAGAAGATGATTCTCCTGGCCAACCTGAGTTGGGAGTGCTCTGCTCAGTTCTCGTCAGGAGCCCTCTAAGAAGATTCTGTGATGCTCAGGGGAGTCCTTCTAGGGAAGGCTGTGTTCAAGAGATTTGCTAGAACCTGCCCAACTGGTTCATTTATGACCCAGGTCCTCCCACGCTGGTTGCTAAGGCCTCTCCACTCTATAGCCTTGGAGTATTAGGTTGCTCCTGCCAATGATCTGTTCGTGTGAGCAATCTCCTCCCTGGACACAGACTACTGACTGCCTACTATGTGTTTTCTCAGTTATTAGACAAGGCCTCCCTATGTGGCCCTGGCTGGCCTGGAACCTCCTCTGCCCGTGGGTGATGAGATTAAAGGTGTGTGCTATCGTACCCATCAATGATCTGCTTTTCGACTGACTATTACCCCTGTAATCCCAGGGGAGGTGGAGGCAAGAGAATCAGGGGTTCAAAATCTGCTTCAGCTCTATTTAAACTTCAGGTCAGCCTGTCAGCCTGCCAGCCTGGACTGCATGTGACCCTGTCCCCCCTACCCCAAAAAAAGTTACTGGGAATTGATCAAATAATGGAGTGGCATTTTCTCATTAAATTAGAAGAAGAATCATGAGAATACTAACATGAAAAAGTTAGCGAAGCTGAACTGTCCCGCTCTAGTGGTTCTGGAAACTGGAGTAATCCTTGGAGGAAGCTCTTGGTTCCTACCTTCCAGTCCAGTAATCCTGTTGACCGGAGCCTAGTCTAAGAAGAAAATGCAAAGCTCACACAAAGCTGTGTGGACTCAGGACTTCCTGAGGTGCTGTTGCCATAGTGAGAATTAGAGCTAATTTCAATGTCCAACAATAGAGGAAGCAGTAAGTTAAGAGACTTCCTCTCCTTCCTATCCAAAATGCGACAGAACTGTTATGTGCCGGTGGCTGATGCTCAAAATCATGGTTTTAATAGAATGTGAGATGGAAAGGAAATCGTTTTTGCTTGTTTTCTGGAAGTGCTGGAGATGGAAGCCAGTGCTACCTCCCCAGACCTGAGAAAAACCAACTACAGGCATGAAACACAGAGTTCCAGAGACCCCCCTGCACACACAAGTTCCTGGGAAAGCAACCATGTGACCCCAGAGCCTTCCTCTTAGTACTGAACACGGTCCCATTCCCAGTGACCTTTCTCCTTGACTGAAGTTGGACAGCTGAGACCCCATCATCTGGCTCCTGAAGGTTTTACAAAGTGATGCCCTGTTATTAGATCATAGATCACCAGTGGTCCAACCAGATGGATGGGGCAGCCACCCATCACTCACAGAAGACAAGTCAAGGGGCTCGGGGTAGACGCTCACTTTGACTCAGAGTCCTTTATGAGTCCACCTGGCTGGAATAACAATAACTTTAACAAAACTTATTTATATTTTGCAGATTTCCCAGTTGTTAGCATTTTATCTTCTCCCATTATTTTTCTTGAATAGATTCAATGCCGCCTCATGTATGTATGTTTATGATATGTGACTTTCCTGCACAGGTACACAAACCAACACATAACTCTAAGGACAACACTGTCACCTGACTGGTAGACTTTCTTGAACTTTTGTCTGTGATCTAACAGTGTCTCTGGGGGAAATTCTGAATTATGCGTTGATCCATTTTTCACATCTTTTTATCCCTCGCACATCTTCCATTTCCCCATCAGTCTTTACTTATTTTTACTTATTATTAGTGTTTAGAGGGTACATGTGCCATGGCTCCTGTGTGTGGAGCTCAGAAGACAAGTTTGTGGGCTGAGCTCTCCCCTTCCACCTTTATGTGGACTCAAAGGGTTGAATCTCCAGGCGTGGGCATGGAGCACCTTTCCTCCTGAGCCATCTGGCCAGCCCAGCATTGCCTAGTCATTTATTTTTGGTTTTGGTTTTGAGTCTGATCCTCCTGTCTCCACTTCCCTTGTGGCGTGATTATATGTATGTATGCCGCTATACCCGGTCTATGCAGTGCTGAGGATCAGGATCAGACCCAGGCAAGCGCTACCAACTGAGCTATACCTCAGCTCCTATTTATAATTTCTTCAGGCGGGGCCTTAGTGTATAGGCTAGGCTGGCCTGAAATTCAACATGTAGCCCAAGCTAGCTTCAGACTCAGGGCAAACCCTTTGCCTCAGCCTCCTGAGTGCCGAGGTTACGGACATGTGTCACTACACTTGGTTCATAACATTGGCATTGGGAAGAGTACAGCGTGATAATGTGCAGGACGTCCTGCAGTTTTTGTATGTCTGGTGAGTACAGCGTGATAATGTGCAGGACGTCCTGCAGTTTTTGTATGTCTGGTGAGTACAGCGTGATAATGTGCAGGACGTCCCGCAGTTTTTGTATGTCTGGTGAGTACAGTGTGATAATGTGCAGGACGTCTCGCAGTTTTTGTATGTCTGGTGCTTCGTTACAGAGTTTCAAGTTTTGCACTCCAGCAGGTTTCAGAAGCACTTTGGTATTGACATGGCTAAGGTCACATGTGCCAGGCGTGGTGTAGTTTTCTCTCTGTCTCTCTCTCGGTCTCTCTGTCTGTCTCTGTCTCTCTCTCTCTGTCTCTCTCTGTGTGTCTGTCTCTCTGTGTCTCTGTCTCTGTCTCTGTCTCTGTCTCTCTCTGTGTGTCTTTCTCTCTGTGTCTCTGTCTCTGTCTCTCTGTTTGGGTGTTTTGCTTGCCTGTTTGTACCGCATGTGGGAGCCACTGTGTGGGAGCCACTGTGTGGGAGCTGAGAATTGAACCTGGGTCCTCTGGAAGAGCAGCCAGTGCTTTTTACCACTGGGCCGTCTCTCCAGCCCTGCTTTTGCTTTGGTAGTTTCTGTTGTACATCTGTGTGAGTGTGCCTATGTGGTCATTCATTTCCAGTGCCTGCCGGGCCTAGAATTGCCTGAATGGGTCATTTCCCATCCTTCCTTTATGGCAGCTAAGATAACCCTGTCTCCACCCTCCCCTTGGGCAAGGGCTCCAGAGTCAGCAGGGGCCGGCTAGCACCTCTACCACCTGTTCTGCCAGATCAGTTCTAGAGCCCTGTGAACAGGGGTGGGATGTGGGATGTTGTCTCCGGGGTCAGAGGTAAGGTCCTGACTGAGCTGGCCTCCAGCAGTCTGGACTTCTGGCTCTGCTTCTGGGTGAGAGCGAATACAACAGCTGTATTGCGCTCTCTCTTTCTCTCTCTCTCTCTCTCTCTCTCTCTCTCTCTCTCTCTCTCTCTCTCTCTCTCTCTCTCCCACCTCTAGGGCTCCCTCCAGTTTGTGGAGGAAGTCTTATGTCCCAGCTGACCATAGAGTCTGCTGTGGGGAGTGGGAAGTCCCACCATAGTGAAAGGGGGAACAAAGGTTGGGTCTAGCCAAGCATAGTAGTGTGCGACTGAGATCCCAGCACTTGGAGGCTGAAGCAGGGGGCTTGCCATGAATTCAAGGGCAGAGCTGGATTTTGGGGTTCTTCCTGCCATGTCCCAGTGTACTCTCCAAGACTCATGCTGGAGAAGGGGGTTCCGGGGAGAGTAATGAATTTGTTTGTGTTTTTTGAGGCAGAGTCTCAGCTCAGCCTGGCCTCAGACTCTCTATGTAGCCCAGAATTCTCTCAAACTCTTGACCTTCCTGCCTCCACTTCCCAAGTGCAAGGATTACAGGCTCAAACCCCCATGCCCACCTTGGCATTTATTCTAGACAAGGTCTGTAGCCCAGGCTGGCCTAGAACTCACTCTGTGGCCCAGTAGACGGGCTTTGAATTAAGGTCAGGCTTCTCTTCTCTGCCTCCCAGGCGCCATGCCCACCTTGGTTCAGTCGCTGTTGTAGGGCTGCTGACTGAGGGCTCTTACAGGGGTGAGTGCTGATAGGGGAGGGATGGGCGCCACCGAAGGGTGTTGGATCTTCATGTTTTCTTTCTTGTGGCCTGTTGTTTTCTGTGTGTGTGTGGTTGGTTGGTTGGTTGGTTAGTTTTTTGTTTTTTGTTTGTTTGTATGTTTTTTGAGAGACAGATCTCACTATGTAGTTCTGGCTGGCCTAGAACTCACCATGTAGATCAAGCTAGCCTGGAATGAAGTACTGGAATTAAGTCATGTGCCACCATGTCCTGCTCATCCTTAAGTATTTAAACAACAAAGATTCTTTCCAGGCTTGGTAGAGAGATGTTGAGGGAGGCAGATTGCAGGTGAAACATCCTTTAGTACCACAGAGGGTGGGGGGCAGATGGAGGGGGAGGCGGAGACTGGCATAGGGATCCACCAGCAATCCACAGGACAAAGGAATTCCTTCATGGACTTTAGAGTGGGCAGTCTCTGAGTTTAGCCATTATGTGAAAGCACCAGCAAGACTACCTCAGGAAGCTGATCCTATTGCCCCACCCTGTCTTGGGGCTGCTGCGTGCTAGGACTTGAGCTGCTTAGGGAAGATACTTGGTAGGAAGGAAATGAGGCTTCGGATTCCCTCTGCAATCTGCAGGGGTGGCCTCTGATCTGACTCTGGGCGGGCAACCTCTTGAACAGCACACCAGGGCATCAGTGCCCCCAAATCGGAGCTGGTTTGTGTTTGTTCTACTGAATGTTTTTTCCAAGATTATATGGTAAAATCTTAGCAGTCGGAAACCCAGGGCAAGGACCCCAGGGACAGCACCCGAGGGTGGGTACCCTTGATCCTCCCAAGAGAAGAGTCCAACTGTTTATCCTTCCCAGGACCCAGGTGGCCAGGGGTGTCTGCTGAGGGCTACAATGTCATCAGGTGGCTTGTGCATTGCACAGGACACCCCTCCGCCTCCCACAGCTGAAGCCACAGAATGACCTCATGGTGGCCTTCCTAGAGACTGACCCCCTGAACCTCTCCCACGTCCTAGCTCTGCCCCATGAGAGGAACAATAAGTAAGCCATTGTCCTGGGGAAGCTGCCTCTCTGCAGCCTCCTCTGTTCGACTGGGCTTCCTCTGGCTTCTCCCCAGAGCTTTTTTAAAACTGGAACATTGTTGCCTTTCAGGTTCCTCTATTTTTTCCCCCAGTTCTGTTAACATTTTAAAGTTTTCCATAACCACCGCGTCCTTAAACCAGGAATTGCCATTTGGCACACAGAGGGAGTGAAGGAAGACCCCGCCACACTTTGTTTCCTACCCAGCAGTTGCCAACCTCCGCAGATCAGGAGGAACTGGGAAACACAGGAACCTGGCTGTGGGCGTAGCTGACGGCATAAATGATGCCTGGAGCCCACTTGCAACCTGGGCCCTTAGTGGGGTGGGCTGGGGCCTGGGCTGGCGGTTCAGATGCTCTTTGGAAAGCAGTGGGCAGCTTTTCCATTGGACCCTGAGAAGGAGGAGGAGGGATGTCCTTACAGAAAAGTGCCCCACTCTATAACAGATGGGCAGAGCTGGGATCCCCAAGGGGCCTGGTTCCAGCGGGCGTCCAGCACATCGCTATTCTGAGGACAGCCACCTGCCTGAGGCCATCATATGAATGCCAGGGGATTCCTAGTGTGAGGGCGGCTTGCCTCTTCCCTGTGCAACTGTTTCCAGTTTCACTTCCCGGGGGATTTAAAACTAGAATGATAGAGTCCCCAGAGGGCCTTGACTGGAGAAAGTCAAGTGGCGTTGTTTCAGTTTTCTCTTCCTTAAGCCCTTCTGGTCCATTCCTTTGCCGCTGGAGCCTGGCTCCCCAGGGGCTGGGGTAGTGACCCTTCCCAGCGCTCATGCCTATGTTCTGCATGGTGTACCAACCATAACCGGCAGCCTGGCTCCCCAGGGGCTGGGGTAGTGACCCTTCCCAGCGCTCATGCCTATGTTCTGCATGGTGTACCAACAACAACCAGCAGCCTGGCTCCCCAGGGGCTGGGGTAGTGACCCTTCCCAGCACTCATGCCTATGTTCTGCATGGTGTACCAACCACAACCGGCAGCCCAGGCAGCTTGAATTTCTTCGCTCATGGCTCTGGAGCTGGAAGTTCAAGGTATGGGCCAGGAGATTTCTCCTTGGCTCGAGACTGTCTCCCTGGATCCTCACAAGGATGCTCCTTTGTGCTTGTCAGTGTCAAAATCTGTTCCTAGATTTTGAGATACAATGCTGCTGTTGGATGTGGACCACTCTGGCCGCCTCCTGTGTATTTAGTTAACTCTTGAAGGACTTTGTCTCCAAACAGTCATAGTCTCAGGCTCTGAGAGTTAGGGCTTCAGGAGACAGATCTGGATGGAGCCTGGTTCAGTCTGTAACTGCCTGAGGAGGGAGGAAGCCGGTGCAGAGCTGTGGGGGACCAGCTCCCACACTTATTTACCCCCAGGGACTCTTGAGGAATGAGGGAGAAGAGACTTAGAAATGATGAGGAGAGAAACAGAGAAAACACAGGATAGACTCGGGAGGGCCTGGATCCTTATCCACCGGCCCAGAACTTTATTCCAAAGGTCCATTTATAACAATGCCAAGGGGTGGAGCAAAAGACCTCCCCCTTGCTAGTTACGGTCACCTGGTACCCAGGCTCATGGTCCAATCAACCTCCCGTGCAGTCCTGCTGGGTCCAGCCACGAGAAAACCTAGTGGGCTCCAACAGAGCCAGACCTTGGGTTCTAGACCAGCACAAACCAGGGGCCCAGGCACTGAGGGGACAAGTGAGAGATCTGCTCAGGGTGTGGTGTGCTAGCCTTCTTCTGGACACTAATCCGTGAGGTCTCCTGCTTCAGAATCAGAGGTTTAGAGAGGTGAGGCCTTATCCAGTCTGGTCTACATGGACCCTGTCTCAAAAAAAAATTTAAGCGCTAGAGATAACTTTAATAATACAGAGAACTGTGGAGCAGAGGCAGGCTGAAGAGATGGCTCAGTGGTTAAGAGCACTTGCTGCTCTTGCAGAGGACATGGGTTTGGTTCCTAGCACCCACATGGCAGCTCATAGCTGCCTGGAACTCCAATTCTGAAGGATATGATACCCTCTTCTGGCCTCCATGTGATATACATGCATACGTGCAGGCAAAACACCCGTATCCATGAAATAAATAAATCTGTAAAACATAAAGCTTAAAAGCGTTATTAGCCCAGAATCGAAGCAGAGATGGCGCTTTGTCGGGGCAGACGGGAAGCTGAGTGTTCAGCGGAGAGGTTGACGAGGAGAATGGATCAGAAAGAATGGTGAGCATCCAAGCATCATGGGAACACCAGTGCTTCGTTGAGCAGAGAAGTCCCTTAGTCGTGGTCTGGTGAAGTTACAGTCTGTTTCTTCAGATAGGGTCTCACTATGTAGCCCAGGCTGACTTCAGACTCCTGGCAATCCCCCTGCTTCAGCCTCCCTGGTACTGGGGTTACAGGCCTAGCTTTCACTTTCCTCTTAGATGTTACAGAAAACGAAGGTTATGAGGCTGCTTTGTGTGATGGTATCGTTCTTAATTCCTGAGCGTAGCTGCTCTGGCATAGTGGGACTCCCCAAAAGCAACCCTGGGGAGTCCATTGGCTGTATGGCCTTGATCTATACGCGGTATAGAAATATAAATACATGTTTGTGCTTGTGTGTCTTTTAAATTTACACTTACTTATTTTTGAGGGGTGGGCACGAATGCACCATGGCACACATGTGGAGGTCAGAGGACAACTTGTGGGAGTCAGTCTGTCTTTCCCCAACGTGGATCCCAGGGATGGAACTCAGGTCATCAGGCTGAGTGGCAAGTGCCTTTATCCACTAAGCCGTCCCAGCAGCCCCAGGTACTGTATACTTTAGTATCACTTACAGGCTGTTGTTCTGGCTGTCCTCTGAGCCCACTTATCCCAGCCGGCCCTGATGGCTGTTCCCTCGTGAGGAGGTAGAGAGGTCACAAGACCCTCACCTGAGTGTCCAGCCGCTTCCTGCCACCTGTTGTATGCACCTCTGACTTACTTACACATGTCCTTGGGGAGGGCCCAGAATATGTAGGCTCAGAGTATATAGGAAGACTAAGGGGGGAGGGGCTAGGACATTTGGCCCAGAGTATAAAGGAAGACTCAAGGGTGGGGGCGCTTTCCATCTAGATGGCCCTGGGGAAGTCCTCATCCCTGCTGGCTGAAGGAAAGGCTTTATGATGCAGCCTTTTTGTGAGGAGCACCCACACCCCTGTAAGTAACCCCTCACCTATGATCTGTAAGGAAGCCTCGAAAATTCATTTGGCTCTCCAGAGGGAACTTTGGCAGAATCATTTCTCAGTTTGGGACCCCGCCCCAAGGAATTTCAGCTAGAGCTGAATGCTTTATTTCCTTCTATCAGTGGTATGTATGATGAATGTATGCATGTGTGTGTATACATGTGCACACACTATACACATCTGCCTGCATTCTTCTGATGGACATTAAAACATTACAGCAGGATGAGGTCCCGCCTCGGAGCCCAGGTTGGCCTCTGGAGTGTCTGCCTTCCAAGTACTGGGATTACAGGCATGCGCTGCCTTGCCTGCCTCTAATCACAGTCTTCACGGCAGCTGGCACATGTGTGGCTGCCTGGGCTTGTGTGAGCTGCATGAATGCTCATCTGGATTTCCTCAGATGGGGCCATCATCACCCCCACCCTGTGAGAACGCTGGCGTGCCGAAGCTAAGCGACCTGCCCCAGTGGCGACAGAGTAATAATTGGGACCCAACCCATTGCATCAAAGTCAGAGCTCTCAATCCTGTGTCACCCCCATAAGAGGTGTCCCTCTGATAAGTTGTTTTGGAAGGAGACTGGGCAGGGATTCTTGGAAAGGGGACTTGGGACTTGGGCCTAATTCCAGTTGTGTTGTGGTGGGTGCATTCTCCAAATGGGGGAGCAGGACAGTGTCTCCAGCGGTGGGCCACCTACGAGATGTTCTAGAGGGTCACTTTGACCCTTGTCAGCCTACACTCCCTCCACATAAGAAAGGAGGCCTCGCCGCGCGACCGTGGTGCATGCCTTTAATCGCAGCACTCAGGAGGCAGAGGCAGGAGGATCTCTGTGAGTTGGAGGCCAGGCTGGTCTACAGAGTGAGATCCAGGGCAGGCACCAAAACTACACAGAGAAACCTGTCTCAGAAAAAAGAGAAAGATAAGAAAGAAAGAAAGAAAGAAAGAAAGAAAGAAAGAAAGAAAGAAAGAAAGAAAGAAAGAAAGGAAGGAAGACCTTAGGGCCAAAGGGATTTGCCTACACATAGCCTATGATCTAGACTCTGGATTCTCCCAACTCCTGCAACCCCAAGCTCTCCCAGGTTGCCAGGGCACTGACTGAGGGTGTGAATGTTGAAGCCTAGACATGCACGCTGATGTTTGCATACTGGTGCCCACACCCCTCTGGGTGTAGGGAGAGAAGCCAGGCTTGTAAGAGCTGGATCTGTCTGGCCACACCCCTCTCTGAGGAGCACTGAACCTTTACTTTTTAATTATTTTATTTTTCAATATGAGTGTTTTGCATGTATGTCTGCTTACCATGTGCATGCCAGAAGAGGGCACTGGATCCCCTGAAACTGGGCTTAGCAATCTGCAAACACCAGCATTTGTGTTTTGGCCTAAGTACTCACAACCTCAGTCAGTCCCCTGGCAACCTGGGGGGCTCTTGGGGTACAGGAGTTGGGAGTGGATTCTCTGGGTCTAGATGGGAAATTATAGGCTATGGATAGGCAAATCCCCTGGGCCCCAGATGGTTGTGAGTTACCATGTGGGTGCTTAGAATCAAACCTGGGTCTTCTGGAAGAGCAGTCATTGATTGATTGATTGATTGATTGATTGATTGATTGATTGATTATGTATACAGTGTTCTGTCTGCATGTTGCCTACTCACCAGAGGAGGGCATTAGATCTCATTACGGATGGTTGTGAGCTACCGTGTGGGTTGCTGGGAATTGAACTCAGGACCTCTGGAAGAACAGCCAGTGCTCTTAACCTCTGAGCCACCTCTCCAGCCCACAGCCAGGGATCTTGATCTCTGAGTTGTGTCACTTGGGAGATTGTTTTGAGAGAGTCTCATTCTGCAGCCCAGGCTAGCATCTCACTGTGTAGTCCAGGGTGGCCTAGAGCTCACAGTGATCTGTCTGCCTCCACCTCCCAAGCGCTGAGTTACAGGCGTATACTATCATGCCGTTTCTGTGGCACTAGAGTTTGAGCCGAGGGCTTCATTCATGCAGTCACTCTCCTGACCAAGCCACAAAGTCCTGAAATTCTAAATTAGAGCAGGCTCCCCCATGCCCTTCCTGCCCTCCCTTGGTTTACAGGAACACACTATCTGGTGCTGGTTTGGGGAGCATTGCCCTCTGCAGAGAGGACCCCATCAATCATTTTTGCCCACGACAGCACTGCAGGGTTATGGGCTAACCTCGGCACCTCTCTTTTCACGTTGTTCTTCAGCTGGGGTGTCCCTCTGGCCATCACAGTGGCTGCTGTCTCGCTAAAGAAGATAGGCTATGATGCTTCGGATGTGTCCGTGGGCTGGTGCTGGATCGACCTGGAGGCTGCGGACCGTGTCCTGTGGATGCTGCTGACTGGGAAGCTGTGGGAGATGCTGGCGTATGTCTTACTGCCTCTGCTTTACCTTCTGGTCAGGAAACACATCAACAGAGCGGTAGGTGTCTGATGTGCTGGCCCTTCAGGGACAGGCTGCTTCTCTGAAGGACCAAACTAGTGCCAGGCCATAGGGACTGTGTGCTTCGACTGAATTTGGGATCGTGAATAGACTTGTTGGCTAAGTAGTCCTGGTATAGGTGAGGGGACTCAGTGGTAGAGTAGCTGGACCACAGAGCTACATTCTCCACTGCGGTCCTGCACTGCCCCCGTGTGGCCAACCCCAATATTACACTAAGGTATTTCAAAGTCAAGGATGATGGCCACAGATAACTCACCTCCCCTTGGTGGTCAAAATTGTGTCCCAAGTGTCAGGCTTTTCAGGAGATCATAAGTCATTAGGGCTATCCAGAAAGAGAGGCTGGTCCTCAGAGAGGTGAAGCCTAAGCAATTATGGTCAAAGATAAACCAATCAGTGGCTGAAGCAGCCACAGCTTTCCCCTGAATTCAGACTCCAGCCAGCGAGAATCCCAGAATCCCACTTCCTTTCGTTTGTGTATGTCCATTTTTTTTTTTTTAGACAGCATCTTGCTTTGTTTTGTTATTGTTGTTGAGATGCAGGTCACATGTAGTTCAGGCTGGCCTGAAACTCACTAAAGAGTTCAGGATAACGGTAAACTTCTGATCTTCCTGCCTCCACCTCTCCAGTACTAGGATTAAAGGTCTGCACCACGCCAGTTCCTGCAGTGCTGGGGATCGAACCCAGGGCTTCATATGTGCTGAATGAGTGTTCTATCAAATGGCCAACCTCTTTGAATGCTCTTCTCACTTCCCACCGACCTGGGAAGATGGAGGCGCTTCTGGAGAGTGAAGCCGTCTCCCTCCAATTCTACCAGGCTCCACCCTGTTGTGTGTGTCTTTTGTCCTTTCTAGAGCAGGGCAGGAGCCCCCTGCTTGCCAGAGTGGCTCCTGCATGTGGCAGTTAACTCTTGCAACTTGGCAAGGGTTTTCAGAAAAGGAATGAAGTGGGCAGGGAGGTGAGAACATAGTCACTGCTGCCTGGAGATGGGGGAGAGCCGAAGATAAATGGGGAGGTGAGCTTGGTTCTGAGGAGCAGCCCAACTGGTCCAGCTTCCCCAAGCTGCACCACTTCCTTTGAACTCTCTGCCCGGCCCCTCCCCATCTGTGTGAGGCGGACCTTAGCTCCCCGGGCTGCTGTCACAGACCCTCAGGGGAGGGGGAGGAGGTGGGTCCTTTAATTAGGTGAGCGGTCGAAGCTTGACACTCAGATGCCAGGCCTGTGGTTATTCCCTCACCAGCTTCAGTGTCCTAAACACATGACCAGGCTCAAACCGACACCTCTCATTGGCCAGTTCAATCGGCTTTACAGATTTGATTGTGATTTGAAACTGAGCATCCTTCCCTGCTATGACAAACTTTCCTCAGGAATGCAAGCGCCAAGCCTGGCTCCTTCCTTTCCTCCACCCCTTCTGTGGGCAAGCCAGCACCCCGTCTTGCATTGGGCAGGGATGGGGGGGGGGGATGTCAGCAGTAAGCTGATCGACAAGGGTGAGTGATGTCGGGGGTGGAGGTCGGGAAGAACCACGGAAAACAGACAGCAGTCCATGACTGGAATGGGCTCAGGGCTATTTGCAAAATGGCTGCTTGTGAGCTTCATCCAGAACGTGACCCTGAGTAAGGACCTGAAGGTGAGGGAGCTTTGGGTAACTGAGCGTGCTTCTCCAGATACGAGGACCGGCTAAGACCTGGGGTTGGAGGAGAGCAGTGTGGCTGGAAGACAGAGCAAGGGAGAGAACGGAATTGAGGTCAGAACTGAGCCGGGGCTCACCTGATGGGACAGCATAAGGAAGAGTTGAAGCGGAACCACCAAGAGCTCTCTCTGAGTAGAGGACTTGCCAAACCTGCTCAGACCCTCTGAGAACTCACCTCCTGAATTGGAGATGGCTCGGGGGAGGGGGCGGGGGACCAAGCAGACAAGATGATCATACTGTGGCGATGGGTCCAGTTTCCGGGTCTGTTCTGCAGGTGGGGTCTTAGGACTTGCCTGTAGGTTAGGTGTGACTGGGGAAGAGAAGACGAAAAGATGATGCCACATGGTGACAGGAAGGATGAAGTGTCATTGAGCTGAGACGAATGTGCAGTGGGCCTAAGGGCTGAGATGACTTACTCATCCCAGGCAGGGTTTCTGACATCTCTGAGACACTCCTGTGGCGATGTGAGGGAAGTAGGCAGGGGATCCGACCTGGGAGTTGGAGGTTGGGGCATGACTCCTGGTCTGATAGACTCCAGGCCTCAGTGTCCAAGTGGAAAAGGCAACAGTACCTCCTCTTGCTCTTCCGGGCTGGTGTGGGCATGTGGGTGTGAGGACTTGTGGACGTGTGATTGTGTGGGTGTGTGGGCATGTGGACGTGTGGACCTGTGAGGGTGTGGGCGTGTGGACATGTGGGCATGTGGGCATGTGGGCGTGTGGACGTGCATGGGTGGTTGTGGTAAGAGGCCCCCCTGGCTCAGGCCTTTGCTCTCTGTCTTTCACACAGCACCAGGCGCTCTCGGAGTACCGGCCCATCTGGGAGGGGCGCCAGCTGCAGCGGGGCTCCTCCGCCATGGCGGATAAGAAACTGATCCTGATTCCCCTCATATTCATCTGCCTCCGGGTCTGGAGCACCGTGCGCTTCGTCCTGACCCTCTGTGGCTCCCCAACTGTGCAGTCTCCGGTGCTGGTTGTTCTGCATGTATGTCTGTCCGTGGGCCCTGCTGCCCCGCAGTGGCACTGCCAGATACCCCCCCTACACACCGATGATCTCAGGTCCCAGGGTGTTGGCCAGGGTGGGCCTATGGGGAACAGGATAGCTCAGTGTCCTTTCCCTGTCCCGAAGCAAGCGTGGCTTTGCAGGGAGGGATGGGGAGAAATCTTGTGTGGCTGTTCTCAACAACCTAGAGAAGCCCTGGTAGAGTTGACTGATCCTGGATCCTTCTCACTGCGGACGGCCTAAATGCAGGTCTGGCTAGGTGGCCAGTTCAGGCCTGTCCAGAACTCTGCTTTAAGGCCACCTGTCTGCGCTCATCCCATGACAGCTTAGGGGCAGGGACAGGAAAGGTCATGGGATTCATAGCAGTCCACCGACTCCCCTTGATTGTGTTTCTAAGATACCCCCAACCCTGTGCTTATGCCTCTCCCCCTCCCCAGGGCATCGGGAACACCTTCCAGGGAGGGGCCAACTGCATCATGTTCGTCCTCTGCACCCGCGCAGTCCGCACAAGGCTCTTCTCCCTCTTCTGCTGCCGCTGCTATCCTCAGCCCTCGACCCAGAACCCCCCTGGAGCTCCTGCTCCCCCCAGGATGAGAGAATCTCAGGAATCCGGACTGATCCCAGAAGTTCCCAGCACTTGAGTGGTTGACTTTCCTCATTGCCCGGTGCCTTCCTGGTTCCCACGCTGTCGGAGACAGGGTCATGCGCACTGGAAGCCTCAACTGGTGAAGCTCGGACCCCCGTGAAGGAACGGCCATCAGTGCAGCCTCTTCTACCTCCTCTTCTCAGGCAGGCCGTGGACACCCGCGTCCTGGTTCCGTGTCCTGGTTCAGTGGGGTTTATTTGTGGTAGTCCAAAGATGTGGGATTCGGGATGCCAGCAATACAGGATTCTGTCAGGGCACTGGTTCTCTGTCCTGCGGCCACCAGCACTGTTTACTGTCTGAGGGACTCAGATCTATGGACCTCTCCCAGAGGTGACTGAATAATGTCATGGATTACAGAGATGTCTACCCAGACATCACAGAGTGGGGTCCAGGTTTGCCAGGGGACTGAGATTCCCTGGAGAGCCTGGAGTAGTTAGAGCTGAACAGCAGAAGTTAAACCAGGTCCTCAGTCCACTGAGGTCACAGGAGACTCCTTCATGGCTCCAAACCACCCAGGCACACACTCATGGGCATCTCCCGGGTTCTCTGCTAGGGTCATCGGCCCTCAATATTTATTGCATTGAATTTCAGCACAGGCCAGAGTCCAGAGTCCTGCCCGTTAGTCAATCACGTAACATCCAGGTCCCTTCCAGTACCAGGACAGGAGGGCAGCTCAGCTCCAGTCCCTAAGGATGACACTATTTCACTCACCCCTGTTCTCAGTGATTCATGTAGGGGTGAGTTGGGAGGGTGTCTGGCTTCGTTTAGTTGTATTTTGTTTGTTTTGTTTTGTTTTTTGTAGGAAAGGTGATCGGAGAGTTGGCAAATGGTCCAAATACTGATTCCTCCTGAAGGGAAGTGTTTTGAGATTCAGCCTTGGGCTGGGATGTAGCTCTGTGGTAGTTGCCAGGTTGGTCCCTGCACCAAAAATATTTTAAAAGCCTTTTTTTTTGGTAGTTGTTTGTGGCATATGGAAAGAGGATTCTGAGATGATTACATTTATTTTATTGTTTGAGACAGGATCTCATTATGTAGCCCTGGCTGGCCTGGAACTTGCTATGTAGACCAGGCTGGCTCTAACTCACAGAGATCCACTTGCCTCTGCCTCCCAATAATTACATCTTTAAAAAATGTTTTGTTTTGTGCTCTCTGTACTAGGGCCTTGTATCCATTAGGCAAGTGGTCTGCCTCTGGGTTCTACCCAAGCCTTCCTTTTATTTTTTGTTTTGAGACAGAGTTGCCTAGACTGGCCTTGAGCCCCTGTCAGCCAGGCTGGTCTTGAACTTGCGATTTTCCTACCTCAACCTCCCAGGAAGCTAGGACTACAGCCTCAGGCCACCATGCCCGACCAGAGAAGAGCATAAGTGAGCTGTGTGTCCGTTTCTACTCAGTGGCTCTTCCAACAACACTTCCTCGCTTCCGAGAGCACTCAGAATGGGAAGTGTGATCGCCACCTTGCGGCGGGTCGAGGAAATGTTCTATATCTGTAGGTAGTGCCCTGGGATTCTGTCAGTACCCCACGAAGCTGATGGGATCACAGAGCATAGCAAAGTGGCTCAGGGTGAGAGCAAAGCCACACTGGGCCATCGATTCCCATTTTGCTCTCAAAACGACATCTCTCTCAGGAAAAGAATAGTCACTCAGAGGACTGTGGCCATACGCTCCTTTTCGGATTTCCCTGGAAAGCATTTCTTAAGGAAAATCTGCAAGAGGTGGGCTCCCTCTTGGGAGTCAAAGACAGCTCCTGGGCAGGGGGCTGTCTGTTTACAGAACCTGCTGAGGTCCTGTGAGGATAGTACAGCCAATTTGTGCACTGTCAGTGTGCTGCCAAGCATGATCCCCTGGCTTCTAAAATGGAACCGAAATTCGAGGAATTTGTTTCCTGCAGAGGAGAAAATGATCTACAAAGTACCACAGAGGAAATGATGTTGGAATAAACCCAGCTGGGCAGGGCATTGTGGAGCCCTGGCTGTCTGAGGCCTTGTTCAGAAAAAGCCTGCAGAGGGAGTCAGGGGCCTTAGAAAGCCCTAGCTGGAGCCCGGGGCTCACTCAAGCTCTCTTTGATGACTGATGCCAGGATGGCTGTCTGTAAAACCCTCCACCAAGTCGACACTGGCTCCTTCCATCTCTGTCCTGTCACTGCAGGTGAATGGTGGTGACCCCAGGCTCGGTGCCTTGCCTCTAGCCCTGTGAGCTCACAGACATCAACCTTAGTGGGTCTGGTGGGTGCTCAGAGTTCAGAAGACAAAAGGAAGGTGAGTGGGTCCCCAGTGCCCCAGGGGAGGCACTAGAGGCTGCCAGCTCCCATGATGCCTTGCTCAGCCTGGAGGCTTTCTATCTCTATTAGTTAATGTTATTCATATTTATCTGCATCTGCCCTCAGTCACCCAAATGTGACCTCAGCCTTAACGGGTGCTACAGCCCTTGCCATGTCCCCCCATCACCCTTCTTCAGCACTTTATGACTCTCGTTCTCCTGGTCAGTTGCCAGCTGCTTCCTGCCTCTGTCCATTTGAGGCTTTTTTTTTTTTTGGCGATATGTATACATATCACCAAATATGTTTGTATATATATTATATACATATATATTTTGCAGTATATATGTATATATCTCAATATATACATACTATATATACACAAATATATATACATATATATTTTGCAATATGTGTATATGCATATTGCAAAAATGTTTATATATGTGTATATACATATATATTTGCCATATATATGTATATGTATATATACTACAATATATATACATACAATATATATACATATTTTTGGTGATGTATGCATATATCACAAAAATATGTTTATGTATATGTATGTCTATATAATTTTTGGAGATACCAGGGGATTAAACCTAGGCCTTTGTGCATACTAGACAAGTGCTCCAGTATTTCGCTATTTCCCCAGTCCTTTTATTTTATTTTTTGAGTTTTGAAGCAAGAGGTTCTCACTAGTTGTCCAGGCAGGCCTTGAACTTGAGATCATCCTGTCTCAGTTTCACTGTTTCTGGCCTATGCAGAATTGCAGGCCTATGCCACCAAACCCAGCCAACTTTCTGAAGCCTTTTAGTTCGTTCTTTCTGTCTCTCTCTCTCTCTTAAAAGAGTAATTAAGATTATATGTATCTGAAGCTTAGAGTGCAAATGAAACCCTTCATTTGTCTTTACTTTGGTTTTATGTGTATGAATGCTTTTGTGTATGTAAATGCACATATGTGTGCAGTACCCTTGGAGGCCAGAAGGGAGGCTGACCCCAGAAACTGGGGTTACGGGTAGTTGTGAACAGTAGGTAGAGGGAACTAAAGCAGGGTTCTCTGCAAGCACAGCAAATGCTCCTAACTGCTGAGTCATCTCTCAGGCCCTTCTTCGTATGTTTTAATAAACTCACAGTTGTGGTGTAATTAAGTCTAGCATGAGATTGTTTGGAAGCATGATGTTAACCCTGGCTGGGTGAAAGCCCAAATTCTTGCTGTTTTAAATTAAACGAATTGATTATTTTTTTTCCTGTGTGTTTGCTAAACTGATTCCCACTGATGTGGGGAGGGGTGGGTGGCCTGAGGTGTGGTGGCTGAGGCCTGGAGAACCCTTTCTTTCAAGGTATGTTGTCACTGGCCATGCTTGGGCTTCATAGACACTTGAAAAGGTGCAGGTTCACGTTTTGATCGGCGGCAGGCCCACCCTCTTGTCTAGCTTCTGTCCTTAAGTCCTGGGCAAGTTGTACTCTGTAATCCTGGATTCACCCACCGCCCTCTTCCATCCATCAGAACCTTCCACCTTGGGTAGTTGGTTCTCATACACGCTGTGTTTCCCACCCTCTCTGACCCTCCACAGCCCTCTATGACCCTCTCTGGCTCTCCATGACCCCCCCCCCACAGCCCTCCCTGACTCTCCATGACCCTCCTGACCCTCCTGACCTTCCATGGCCCTCCATGACCCTCAATGACCCTCGGCTCTTCACTGACCGCCATGCCTCTCTCCCTTTCTGTCCATCCCTCCCTCCTGACCTGACTGCCAACCTCATTCTGAATGCCACCTCCTGTCTTCTTTTCCTGCTCAGGAGGTCTTCTGCAGCACCCAACTCCATCTAGACCATGAGTTCAAATCTCAGCTTCTCATTGCTGGGATCACAGGTCTTGCACACCCGTGTCCCTGATTCCCTGGAGTTTGTTTGAGCATAAAGAGGTGGACTTCAGTGAAGCTATCCATGCAGGATCCACACATGGAGCCCCTGGCTGTGTGTGTGTGTGTGGGGGGGGGTCAGCCATGCAGGGTCCACACATGCAGCCCCTGGCTGTGGGGGGGTCAGCCATGCAGGGTCCACATATCCAGCCCCTGGCTGTGGGGGGTCAGCCATGCAGGGTCCACACATCCAGCCCCTGGCTGTGGGGGGTCAGCCATGCAGGGTCCACACAAGCAGCCCCTGGCTGGGGGCAGTCAGCCATGCAGGGTCCACACATCCAGCCCCTGGCTGTGGGGGGTCAGCCATGCAGGGTCCACACATCCAGCCCCTGGCTGGGGGGGGGGTAGCCATGCAGGGTCCACACGTGCAGCCCCTGCCTGTGGCATTCCAGGCTCCCCTGACCTGGTGCTTTTTCCCTGTCTCCCAAGTTCTCTCCAACCTTCTCCCTGAAGAAAATGCAGCTTGCTGCTCTTCCCTGCTGCACATGTCCCTGTGCTTGGTGGCCTTTTGCTGCCCTTGTCCGATGGTTACCTAACAGGATGACCTCTTGTTCTCACAGATTCCCCAGCAGAGCTCTACATACTCCACTTTCTTCTGGAGCTGTGTTCCAGGGGCCTGCCTGGCATGCATCTGTGTCCTGGTGTCATTTCTGTGGCTATAATAAAATACCATGACAAAAAGCAATTTTGGGGCCAAGCCTGGTGGCACACCCCTTTAATCCCAGCATCTGGAGATTTCCAGGCAAGCCATAGCAACATAGTGTCTCAAAAACAAAAACAAAAACAAACAAACAAAAACCCAATAGCAAAAAGCAACATAGAAAAAAGGTTTATTTTAACTTATAAATTCAGGTCACACATAGTCCATCGTTTCAGGAAAGTCACAGCTGCAGAAACTCAAGCCAGCTGCTCGTATCACATCCACAGAAGAGAACAGAGCGATGGCTACAAGCATGCTTAATAATCCTAGGCAGTCCGGGGCCCAAACCAGAGAATGGCACTGCTCCCTTTCAGGCATCTTTTAAGGCAAGCAAGGTAATTCCCCACAGACATGCTGTCTCAGTGGGTAAAGTGCTTGCTGAGTGATTATGAGAGTTCAAGTCCCGGCACCCACTGAAAAAGTAAAGCGTGATGTAGTGTGTCTATAATCCCAGCACTGGGGAGGCAGAGAGAGGACCCCTGGGTCTTACTGGACAGCCAGTCTAATCATCGAGGCCCAGGTCCCAGTGAGAGACCCTCAAAAGAACAAGGTGGATGGTACTGGAGGAACAACACCTGATGTTTTCCTTGGCCCCCACATCATACACATGCACACACGTACACACATTCACCCTCGCACAGGAGCACCCACATGTGCACACATGCACACGAATGTGTGCTTGTGCACACACATATATATGCATATGCACACATACAAAGAAAGAAGAAATTGATGGAAATGAGAAGCAGGCAAGGGCTGGAGGTGTGTCTCAGCAGAGAGTATTTTCCTTGAGTGCATGTTTACCCGGGCCGCTAAAAAGGAAAAGAGAAAAGAGGGTACATAAGCCTCCAGGCTCTGGAGAGAGACTAGATTCCAAGCACAGCCTCCCTCCTGCTAATAATTATATCACTGGGTGTCAACGCTGGCCTCCCAAGTTCAGTTGTCGTAACTAGGTATCAATGAGACCAAAATGACCCCAGCACAAAGACACCTGGAGAAAGCCTGTGACCCAGGATGTCACCTTCACTGCTAGTCAGCCTTGAAGCCATCCTAAAGATTCCAGTTCCTGTCTGACCCTACACAGAAGACATCACAGTTGAGAGCCCGGGCACAGCCACCATCATCAGTGATGACCCCAAAAGAGAGAACTTTTTTTTCTTCTGGGACAAGGTCTCACTATGTAGCTCTGGTGTCCTAGAACTCATTCTGTAGACCAGGCTGGCCTTGAACTCATAGAGATGCGCTTGCCTCTGCCTCCCGAGTGCTGGGATTAAAGATACCACCACACCTGGCTAATTTTAAAATGTTTTATTTATGTATGCGTGTTTTGCCTGCTTGTGTGTCCTTGTGCATGCCCAGCACTCTTGGAGGTCAGAAGAGGAGTCAGATCCCTGGAATTGGAGTTACAGGAAGTTATGAGCCACCATGTGGGTGCTCGGAACTGAACCTGGGTCCCCTGGAAGAGCAGCCAGTGCTCTAACCTCTGAGCCATCTCCCCAGCCCCTTTCCTTTTTAAATTTTAATTATTTATTTTTATGTGTATGGGTGTTTCGCCTACATGTATGTCTGTGCACTATTGCACACTTCCTCCAAGAGGAGGCCAGAAAAGGGCATGGGGGTCCCCAGGGTCTGGAGTCACAGACAGTTGTGAGATGCTATGTGGTTGCTGGGAATTGAACCTGGGTCCTCTGGAAGAGCAGCCAGTGCTCTTAACCACTGAGCAATCTATCAAGCCTAATACTTACTCCGTTGGTGCCTCTATTTATGCAAGAATTCCTGACAATTTCTTACACCCATGCTGCCAGAGAAGGAGGCAGCCTCTCCCATCCTCTGGTCCCTCTTATCACTTTTCTTCCTGGCAGACAGCCGGGGCACAGGGCATGAGCTTGCCTGGGCACATTGTGCCAGGGTATAGTCACCAAAGCCAAACGATTCCAAGGTTTTCTAGAACAAACTGACAAAGACAGATTTGTTATAGAATATACAAACTTGCTATATCAGAAAGATTATCCATGAAACTACCCATTAGGCCAGCATAATTCATAACTTGTGTGTTCTTTTTCCACAGAGGAGAAATGTAGACAGATTTCAGGAGTGAAATGGTTGTGGGAGGTAGTGACCCCTAGAGGCAGGAATTAGCTTGTATACATTATATTTGGGGTACATCCAGGTCTGGTGTTATGGATGGAATCCAGGCCTCACATGCTGGACAAGTGCTCTCTGAACCACACCCCAGACCCAGGGCTACTTTGCTGAGGTTTGGTTTTTGGTAATTTAGCAAGCCCCAGACCTTAATGGCCCCAGACCTTAGCACAACTGACTCCATGATGGATCTACCATTCGGGCTGTAAAACTCAGCACACAGGCAGCACCCTACCAAAATGAGAACAAAGAGCTGATCCATCAAAGTCATAGTTCTGGGGAAAGTCTCTGAATTGCTTTTTAGCTTCTGTAGTTCCGATTCTGCCTAACTGCTCTTGTTAACTGAAGTATGTCAATCCAGAACATGTTTTTTGTGCTTAAAAGCTCACCCCGAGAAAAGCTCACTGCTACAAGGGACTCCAAATGTAGTCGCCAGCCAGCTAATAAAGAC